>NC_142008.1:1973726-1986226 GCF_049901715.1 Pseudonaja textilis
GATTCAGTGTCCCAAGGGTCACGTGATCCCCTTTGGTGACCTTTCTGGGGAAGCTGGATTCACTTAACAACCGGCGTGACCAGCTTAACAACCGCAACGATTTAACTTAACCACCGGGGAAAGTCAATGGGGAGACCTGATCCACTTAACAATCGCGTTACTAATTGAATAAATGCAGTGATTCATTTAACACGTGGCAAGAAAGGCCATAAAATGGGGCAAAAGTCACCTAGCAACTGATTCACTTAGTAACTGAAATGTTGAGCTCAGTTGTGGTCATAAGTTGAGGACTACCTATATTACATGATTCAACGGGTGGAATTTGCGAAACGGAGTTTGAAAAGTTTGCAGTAAGAGAAGCAGGACAATCTTGGGGTCCAGCAAGGAGCCCCAACCTGTCCTCTCTGGACCCACAGCCTTCCTCCTCCTCCTCCTCCTCCTCCTCCTCCTCCTCCTCCTCCTCCTCCTCCTCCTCTTCTTCTTCTTCTCTTCTCCTCCTCCTCCTCCTCCTCCTCCTCCTCCTCCTTCTCCTTCTTCTCCTCCTTCTCCGTCTCCTCCTTCTCCTCCTGCTCCTCCTCCTCTTCTTCTTCTTCTTCTTCCTCTTCTTCTTCCTCTCTCTTCCTCCTCCTCCTCCTCCTCCTCCTCCTCCTTCTCCTTCTTCTCCTCCTTCTCCGCCTCTCCTCCTTCTCCTCCTGCTCCTCCTCCTCTTCTTCTTCTTCTTCTTCCTCTTCTTCTTCCTCTCTTCCTCCTCCTCCTCCTCCTCCTCCTCTTCTTCTCATTCTTCTCCTCCTCCTCCTCCTCCTCCTTCTCCGTCTCCTCCTTCTCCTCCTGCTCCTCCCTCCTCTTCTTCTTCTCCTTCTCCTCCTCCTCCTCCTCCTCCTCCTCCTCCTCCTTCTCCTTCTCCTTCTTCTCCTCCTTCTCCGTCTCCTCCTTCTCCTCCTGCTCCTCCTCCTCTTCTTCTTTCTTCTTCTTCCTCTTCCTCTTCTTCTTCCTCTCTTCCTCCTCCTCCTCCTCCTCCTCTTCTTCTTCTTCTTCCTCCTCTTCCTCCCCTCCTCCTCCTCCTCCTCCTCCTCCTCCTCTTCTTCTTCTTCTTCTTCTTCTTCTTCCTCTTCCTCTTCCTCTTCCTCTTCCTCTTCCTCTTCCTTTTTCTTCTTCTTCTTCTTCCTTCTTCCTTTTCCACTTCTCCTTCCCTCTCTCCCTCCCTCCTCTTCCTCCTCTCCACAAACCCCCTCCCTTCTTCTGCCAGATAAATTTTCCCAGGGAAATAATTCCAAGTTTTTCTTCCCTTCTCTTTTTTTTTTTTTTTAAAAAAAAATCCTGGCTGGAAAAGGTATTTTGCTTTTGAACAGGTGGGATTTTATTTTTTTGATGCTCTTCCAAGGATCAGCCAAACCGGCCTGGTTAATTGCTAAGCGCCTCTTGGGAGCTGGCCGTGTCTCTGTGCCCCTATCTATCTATATGCCTCTCCGAAGCTTTGCTCCTGGGAACGGGCTATGGGCCTTCCCCGCCCTCTCCTCTCCCAAAACATCCTGACCCAGCCAAGATAAGGAGGATGGCGGGCATCAAGAGGCCAGACCTGCAATTCAGACACGTCCACAACTGTGTGTGTGTGTGTGTGGCAGGACAGAGAACTTCCGAGGCTGAAAGAACAGCTGTGGCCTCGGCGTTTAGCAGGAGGCTTTGCGAGCATGCACGAAGCGCCGAAAGGATCCCAGGCGTTCTCTGTGGCAGGAGCCCCCTTCCAAGCGGAATAAAATAAAATGATAAAATAAAATAATAAAATAAAGTGAACTGAAACGAAATAAAATAATGACATGAGATATAGCAATCAAATAAAACAATAAAGCAAAGCGAACTGAACTAAGATAAAGTAAAATAATAAAGTAAAATAAAGTGAACTGAAACAAAATAAAATAATGACATGATATATAGCAATAAAATAAAACAATAAAGCAAAGCGAACTGAACTAAGATAAAGTAAAATAATAAAGTAAAATAAAGTGAACTGAAATAAATAAAATAATGACATGATATATAGCAATAAAATAAAACAATAAAGCAAAGCGAACTGAACTAAGATAAAGTAAAATAATAAAGTAAAATAAAGTGAACTGAAATAAATAAAATAATGACATGATATATAGCAATAAAATAAAACAATAAAGCAAAGCGAACTGAACTAAGATAAAGTAAAATAATAAAGTAAAATAAAGTGAACTGAAATAAAATAAAATAATGACATGATATATAGCAATAAAATAAAACAATAAAGCAAAGCGAACTGAACTAAGATAAAGTAAAATAATAAAGTAAAATAAAGTGAACTGAAATAAAATAAAATAATGACATGATATATAGCAATAAAATAAAACAATAAAGCAAAGCGAACTGAACTAAGATAAAGTAAAATAATAAAGTAAAATAAAGTGAACTGAAATAAAATAAAATAATGACATGATATATAGCAATAAAATAAAACAATAAAGCAAAGCGAACTGAACTAAGATAAAGTAAAATAATAAAGTAAAATAAAGTGAACTGAAATAAAATAAAATAATGACATGATATATAGCAATAAAATAAAACAATAAAGCAAAGCGAACTGAACTAAGATAAAGTAAAATAATAAAGTAAAATAAAGTGAACTGAAATAAAATAAAATAATGACATGATATATAGCAATAAAATAAAACAATAAAGCAAAGCGAACTGAACTAAGATAAAGTAAAATAATAAAGTAAAATAAAGTGAACTGAAATAAAATAAAATAATGACATGATATATAGTAATAAATAAAAACAATAAAGCAAAGCGAACTGAACTAAGATAAAGTAAAATAATAAAGTAAAAATAAAGTGAACTGAAATAAAATAAAATAATGACATGATATATAGCAATAAAATAAAACAATAAAGCAAAGCTAACTGAACTAAGATAAAGTAAAATAATAAAGTAAAATAAAGTGAACTGAAATAAAGTAAAATAATGAAATGATATATAGTAATAAAATAAAAAATAAAATAAAATAATAAGGTAAAGTATACTGAACTGAACTGAAATAAAATAAAATAATGTTCTTAAAGGCAGAGGACAGATTTAACCCAGCCATTGGCACATGTTGGAAAATTGCAGAGGAATTTGGGGAGGGAAAAATTGCATTTATTAAGAAATACAGGTAGACCTCAACCTACGACCTTAATTGAGCCCAGCGTTTCTGTTGTTAAGGAAGACATTTGTTAAGTGAGTTTTGCTCCATTTTACGACCTTTCTTGCTCCTGCCGTGAAGTGAATCACTTCAGTTGTTACAGTTAGTAACCTGGCTGTAAAGTGAATCTGGATTCCCCATTGACTTTGCTTGTCAGACGGTCGCAAGAGGGGATCAAGTGACCTCAGGATGCTGAAACTGTCATAAATATGAGTCAGGCTTCCAAATTTTGATCACAGGACTATGGAGATGCTGCCATGGATATAAAATATGAAGCATATAAAATGGTTATGAGTGACGTTTTTCAGTGCTGTTGTAACTTTGAAAGGTCACTAAATGAATCACTGTAAGCCGGGGACTACCTTTACCTTAGATATAATCTTAGAAGGTCTTGCACGTCATAGTCGAAATTCAGATCTTAAGTCTGTCAAATCTGGGTTTTGCAAGTACTCTTAGGAAGACCTGTCGTAACTTTGAATGGTCACTAAGTGACTGGTCATAAGTCAAGGAGCAGCTGTTCCTTAAGGATGAAAATTCGAGGAAATCACTCCCGGATTTAGCAAAGCTTGTAAGAATGGTGTCAGTTCCAAAGATCTGCTTTTTTGGACTCTGTTCCCTTCTAGCACTGATGGGTGTTCCCTAGTTGGGTCATGAGACGTCTGCAAGAAAACCCCAAACCTCAACACCAGGGACCCCACAATTCTCCCACCACCACCATTTCCTCCTCCTCCTCCTCCTCCTCCTAGCCCTGATAATGTTACCTAGATTGGTAATAAAAAGTCTGTGAGAAAATAATATACTTCAGAGAGCACCAAACACTCCACAGACATCATCTTCTTCTTCTTCTTCTTCTTCTTCTTCTTCTTCTTCTTCTTCTTCTTCTTCTTCTTCTTCTTCTTCTTCTTCTTCTTCTTCTTCTTCTTCTTCTTCTTCTTCTTCTTCTTCTCCTCTCCTCCTTCCTCCTCCTCTCTCCTCCTCCTCCTTCTCCTTCTCCTCCTCCTCCTCCTCCTCCTCCTCCTCCTCCTCCTCCTCCTCCTCCTCCTCCTCCCTCCTCCTCCTCTTCTTCTTCTTCTTCTTCTTCTTCTTCTTCTTCTTCTTCTTCTTCTTCTTCTTCTTCTTCTTCTCCTCCTCCTCCTCCTCCTCCTCCTCCTCCCTCCTCTCCTCCTCCTCCTTCTCCTTCTCCTCCTCCCTCCTCCTCCTCCTCCTCCTCCTCCTCTCCTCCTCCTCCTCCTCCTCCTCCTCCTCTCCTCCTCTTCTTCTTCTTCTTCTTCTTCTTCTTCTTCTTCTCTTCTTCTCTCCTCCTCCTCCTCCTCCTCCTCTCCTTCTCCTTCTCCTTCTCCTCCTCCTCCTCCTCCTCCTCCTCCTCCTCCTCCTCCTCCCTTCTTCTTCTTCTTCTTCTTCTTCTTCTTCTTCTTCTTCTTCTTCTTCTTCTTCTTCTTCTTCTTCTTCTTCTTCTCCTCCTCTCCTCCTCCTCCTCCTCCTCCTCCTCCTTCCTCCTCCTCCTCCTCCTCCTCCTCCTCCTCCTCCTCCTCCTCCTCCTCCTCCTCCTCCTCCTCCTCCCTCCTCCTCCTCCTCTCTCTTCTTCTTCTTCTTCTTCTTCTTCTTCTTCTTCTTCTTCTTCTTCTCCCTCCTCCTCCTCCTCCTCCTCCTCCTCCTCTCCTCCTCCTCCTTCTCCTTCTCCTCCTCCTCCTCCTCCTCCTCCTCCTCCTCCTCCTCCTCCTCCTCCTCTTCTTCTTCTTCTTCTTCTTCTTCTTCTTCTTCTTCTTCTTCTTCTTCTTCTTCTTCTTCTTCTTCTTCTTCTTCTCTCTCCTCCTCCTCCTCCTCCTCTCCTCCTCCTCCTCTCCTCCTCCTCCTCCTCCTTCTCCTCCTCCTCCTCCTCCTCCTCCTCCTCCTCCTCCTCCTCCTCCTCCTCCTCCTCCTCCTCTTCTTCTTCTTCTTCTTCTTCTTCTTCTTCTTCTTTTCTTCTTCTTCTTCTTCTTCTTCTTCTTCTCCTCCTCCTCCTTCTTCTCCCTTCTCCCTTCTCCTCCTCTTCCTCCTCCTCCTCCTCCTCCCTCCTCCTCCTCCTTCTTATTCCTCTGCTTTTCCTCCTTGCCCTCCCCCTCCCCTCCTCTCCCTCCCCCTCCACCCTTTCTCTCCCTCTTCCTCTTTCTTCTAGGATTGAAGATGTCCCCTAGTTGGGTCATGAGACGTCTGCAAAAAAAAACCACCCCAAGCTCAGAGAACACCAGGGATCCCACAGTTCTCCCTCCTTCCCTCCCTCCTCCTCCTCCTCCTCTTCCACCACCTTGTCCTCCTTCTCCTAGCTCTGATAACGTTACCTAGATTGGTAATAAAAAGTCGGCAAGAAAAGAACCCAGTTCAGAGAGCACCAAGGACCCTGCAGTCCTCCCCCCGCTTATCTTCCTCTCCCCTTATCCTCCCCTCCCTTATCCTCCTCCTCCTCCTCCTCCTCCTCCTCCCTGCAAACCCTCCTCCCTTCTTCCGCCTAGCACCGAGGATGTCCCCAGCTGGCTCACGAGTCTAGGCCTGTAAGAGAAACCCACCAAACTCAAAAGACCGCCAAGGACCCTCTCCCAGCCACCGTCCAACCCTGAGTTTCAACGCTTCTCTCTGTGCTGGTGCCCCGTTGACCCAACTCTCTGTTTTACACCCAGCTCCTCTGAGCCCGACCTCCAGGCTCGCTCGCTTGCTGTCAGCGTCCAAGGAATGCCTCCCACCTAACGCAAACATGGACCTCGGGGGCGGGGGAAGCCGCTGGCTTTTTCCACCTGTCTCTCCCTCCCTCCCCGCTCTGCCTGCAGGACACCGGAGAACCGGATGCCCTCCTGCCTCTCCGAAGTCCACACATACCTTGAAGTCTGCATCTCTCTCTCTCTCTCTCTCCCCTGCCAGTTGCCTCCCTCCCGGCTTCTCTTCGTTTCCTGTTGTTGGCGCGACCCACAACTGACACCTGCAGCAGATCCATCACACCCTTGCCAAGCTATGCGCAATTCGGAACATTGGGCGGGCCAAACCCTGCAAAGGCGAAGCCACCGGGTTTTACGTTCCTGGCATTGCTGCCAACGCAAACGGTGGCATGGCCGACCGGTGACGGCAACGACACTTGAGAAGTTGGACGGCGGGTCATAAATTTGCCGAGCATCCCCTCATTTCGTCCCTCAACAGGTGTGGCCATCCACATGTCACCCCCGTCCTGATTTATTCAGATTAAGATAATATAACCTTTATTGTCGTTTCTTTTTTTATTTTATGGTAAGCACACTGGTACAGATTAAAAATAAAATTCTCTTGTCCACTCTCAAAAGAATGTATACATATATACATATATACTTATATACATATATACTTATATACGTATATACATATATACATATATACTTATATACATATATACTTATATACATATGTATACATATATACATATATACTTATATACTTATATACTTATATACATATATACTTATATACGTATATACATATATACTTATATACATATATACTTATATACATATGTATACATATATACATATATACAGAAGCCTGATGGCAGATGAGATTCTGCCGAAACTTTGCTACTACTTTAAAAGCACAACTACAATGACGTGGGAAAATACCCGAACAAAACTGAATACCATATATACATATATACTTATATACATATATACATAACATATATACATATATACATATGTTTTGTAGATTTTCACAGATACAGGTATGCAGATCTTGGTGTGTTCAGGTCTTGTTTTCTTACACGGGAAATCTTACATGGGAAAAGACCTGAACACACCAAGACCTGCATATATATATATTTATATATATGGATCTTTGGTTATTCAGGTTTTATCCACGTAAAAGCCCGAATAACCAAAGATCCACATACAAATACCCGCAGAACCTCAGAAAATACACACACACACACACACACACACACACACACACACACACATGTTTAGGCAGAATCTCATCTGCCAGATTCATCATCAGATTCTGCCGAAACGTTGCTACAACTTTAAAAGCACAACTATAATGACGTGGGAAAATACCCGAACAAAACTGAATACCATACGTGTAAGTCCCCGCGAAAACTTAAGAAAACAAATATATATATGTATGTAGTCCTCAACTTACAACAGTTTATTCAAAGTCAGAATAGAACTGGAAAAAAGTAACTGATGACCATTTTTCACAGTTACGACTGTTGTAGCATCCCGAGAGTCATGTGATCAAAATTCAGACGCTTGGCTACTAACTCATATTTATGATGGTTGCAATTTCTTGTGATCCCCTTTTGCAACCTTCTGACGAGCAAAGTCAATGGGGAAATCCAGATTCACTTAACAACCATGTTACTGACTTAACAACTGCAGTGATTCACTTAACAACGGTAGCAAGATAATTCATGAAATGGGGCAAAGCTCAGTTAAGAAATGCCTCACTTAAGAACAGAAATGAGGGGCTGTATTACTCTTATCCTTCTCACCTGCACCGATCCCTTCAGCATCTGATGTTATCCTTTGCTGTTTGCATCATGACTTACATTGACTATGATGACTATGACTGAGTGTTGTATTTTATGATTTATGATTATAGTATTTTATGATGATGGCCATGAATTATCACATTTTGCTTGTATGTACCACTGAGAGCTTCTGCTCCGGAGACAAATTCCTTGTGTGTGCGTCCAATCACACTTGGCCAGTAAATAATTCTATATGTATACATGCACACGTAGATATACACATATATATTAATCACTGTCTGTTTTGAATATATAAAGAGGAAACTTGAGAAAGAAACTTTACGGGGAAAGTTCTTGACATAGGAAGACAGTTTGTGCCTCGGGAAAAACACTTGGAAATGTTGTGTGTTGCCTTTCCTTTGTAAGCTCTGCATTGCAACCCACCGACGTGCATCTGTTGTCTGAGGTCTCTGCTTTTATTTTTTCTTTCTTTCTTTCTTTTTGGGGGAAAAAAGGCATTTCTACCACCCCACAAAAAATGTTCCACGCTTCTTTGAAGAGCGTAGCCTGAATTGGATCATTCTTGGGTTGCAGAACGAAGGAAATGGGTGGCGAATGACACCATACCAGAGCAAAACTGCCAAATTAGTCTTGGAACCGCAGTCTGGATGCTTAACGCTCCCAAACTGAGCAAGAAAAATGGGGAATTTATGATGAGAAACCTGGGAGTTTGGGGGGTGGGGGCGGAACCTATGCTTGGTTCTCCTGAAAGGCCACCAAAATCGACGTGGGGAAGACCAAACATTTGTGTTAATGTCTTGACCAGGTTGGAAATTAACCGGGTTCTGCAGGCTGGCAAAGGATATTTTAAACCAAGGGTCTCCAAACTTTTCAACTTTAAGACTTGGGGACTTTCCCAACTCCCAGAATTCTTCGGTCAGCAAAGCTGGTTGTTGAAGTCCACAAGTCTTAAAGTTGACATGGTTGGAGACCCCTGTAAATTTAAACAGTGATTTTTGCAAGGTGGATTAAAACATTCGGAGCGGTATTGTGCAAGAAATTTCTCCTGTTTTTATTTTAATTTTAATCGAGTGGCTCTTTTATTTACGGAGGGTGAATTCGGTTGTGGAATTTCGTTCCCAGGAGAGGAAAAGGGTGTCTGAAATTTTCCTGACTAGAGGAGGTGTTTGTGCGCTTGGTTAAGTTGTGGGGTGGGGGCTTAGTGGGGGCTGGGCATCCTGTAATCCTTTCAGGATCTGCAGATATGCCAGGTGACCCTTCCTTCCCTCGGTGGCTTTGCATCTTTCCTGGTGGGGGAGGGAAGGAAGGAAAAAGGGAAGGAGGAATGGAAGGAAGGGATAAAAGAAAAAGTGAGGGAGAGAAGGAAAGAAGAAGGAAAGAGAGGGAAAGAAAGAAACAAAAAGGAAAGAATAGAGACAAAAGAAAGAATGAAAGAGGGAAGAAAAATAGAGGGAGGAAAGGAGGAAGGGAGGGAGGAAATGGAAGGAAGGCAGAAAGGAAGGGAGGGATAGTCGGTATGAAGGAAAGGAGAGAAGGAGGACTAAATTGAACAAGAGGGAGGAAGAAGGAGGAGAGAAAGAAAGAAATGAAAGGGAAGAAGGAAGGAGAGAGGAAAAGAAGGGAGGGATGGAGGAAGATATAGGAGGAAGGCGAGGAAAGGGAGGAAGAAGAAGGAATGGGAATGATGAACGAGACAGGCAGAGGAAGGAGGAAAGAGAGTGAGAGACAGAAAAGGGAAGAAGGAAGGAATGAAAGAGATGGGGGAAAAAACTGTAGGGAAAGACAGAGGGAGGAAAAAATTGGGAGAAGAAGAAGGAATATTCTAGGAACCAGAAAACAGAGTCCATCATGTTTGATGATTTCCTCCTTAGAATTAGAGTGAATGAAGCTATAAATAGTCCTCAACTTATAGACATTCGTTTAGTTACCATTCAACCTTACAATGGCACTGAAAAATGTGACCTAGGACCACTTTTCACACTTACGACCGTCGCAGAATCTCCGTGGTCATGTGATCAAAATTCAGAAGCTTCCCAACTGACTTGTATTTATGACCATTGCTGTGTCCTGGGGGGGCTCACACGATCCTCTTTTGCGACTTCCTAACAAGTCAACAGGGAAGCCCAGATTGGCTTAACAACTGTGCGACTAACTTAGCAACTGCAGTGATTCGCTTAACAACAGTGAATCAGGTGTAAAGAGCCGATGTCCATTAAAAAAACCCCACCTTTTTCACTGTGGTTGTTAAGCGAATTGCATGGTCGTTAAGCGAATCCAGCTTCCGCACTTCCTCGACTTTGCTCGATGGAAGGCAGCTGGGAGGTGTGCAAGCGGCAATCACAGGATTCTGCAACCACCGTAAATGTATGTCAGTTGTGAAACTCCCTAATTTTATCTTGTGATCCTAGAGATATTACGATGGTCATAAATGCAAGGACCAGGTTATAAACTGGATTTTTCAGTGCTATAGCAACTTTAAAATGGTTGCTAAATAAACTTACAGCTAAAAGAAAAATGATATGATTCTCTTAGGATGAGAATCTCTTTATACAACGGTAGCCACACTTTTATGCAAATTTGGGACAGATGCTGGCTGGGGGAATCCTGCGAGTTGAAGTCCATCTGTCTCAAAACATGCCTGCTGGGGGATTCTGGGAGCGGAAGTCCTCCTCTCTTAAAGCATGCCGGCTAGGGGATGCTGGGAGTGGAAGTTCACTCTTCTTAAAGCATCCTGGCTGGGGATTCTGGGAGTGGAAGTCCTCCCCTCTTACAGGATGCCTGCTTGGGGATTCTGGGAGTTGAAGTTTACCCATGTTAAAGCATGCCAGCTGGGGATTCTGGGAGTGGAAGTCCATGTAGGTTAAAGCATGCCAGCTGAGGGATTCTGGGAGTTGAAGTCCTTCCCTCTTATAGGATGCCGGCTGGGGATTCTGGGAATTGGAGTCTATCCCTCTTATAGGATTCCGTCTGGGCGATTCTGGGAATTGGAGTCTATCGCTCTTAAAGGATGCCAGCTGAGGGATTCTGGGAGTTGAAGTCCTCCCCTCTTATAGGATGCCGGCTGGGGGATTCTGGGAATTGGAGTCTATCCCTCTTATAGGATGCCAGCTGAGGGATTCTGGGAGTTGAAGTCCTCCCCTCTTATAGGATGCCGGCTGGGGATTCTGGGAATTGGAGTCTATCTCTCTTAAAGGATGCCAGCTGAGGGATTCTGGGAGTTGAAGCCCACCCATCTCAAAGCTGTCAATATTGAGCATCCTTGGTGACTTGGCTCAAAGTTTCTACTATTTTATTCCTGGGATGAAAGAGGCCAGGTGGTGTTTACAGAGTGATAACTTCTGTGCTGAAATCCAGAGGTTTCCTACTATAAGAATACCTGCCAAAATTTGTAGTTAGGCCTCTGGGAAACCACATTTTCCCAGGTACTTTTGAGTCTTCCCAGACATCCCTGAGAGGATGAAGCGATGGATGTTTGGGGATTCTCTTCTGTAACTGCATAATTGGTTTTTAATTGGCTTTTGTTTAGAGTTTCTCACCCATTTGTTTGATTTAATGGGATTCATTTTATCTTATTATTTTGTTTTATTCCATTCCGTTCCATTTTCAGTTTGATTTGATTTTCAATTTTATTTTATTATTTTAATTTTATATTTTATTTTATTTTTGTTATTGTTATTGTCTTGCTGGATATCCTGTGGGACTCTTACCAGGCTGGTCTGTGTAATCTGGTTGTTTAATGAAAGCATTTTCTTTCTTTCCTTTAATTGCTGAGACGACCTTGAGCGACAGAATTTCACGCTGGCTATTCAGCTGGGCTTTTAAACATGCATTTATCCCTGTAAATGTTTTTAATTTGGTGTGCAAACATGCTTTCTGACCCATAGCGTGGAGGAATGGTCAGTAAAAAGGAATTGAATGCAATCGATTTGATGTTTGGTTTTACTTTTTTAGTAAAATCATACTATTTTTAATTGAGAAAGAAATATGATGAATGCAGTTGAAGGGAAATACAGGCAGTCCTCGACTTAGGACCACAGTTGAGCCCAAACATCTGTTGCTAAGTGACATAGTTGTTAAGCGAGTTTTGCCCCTTTTTATGACCTTTCTTGCCTCCGTTGTTAAGTGAATCACTGCACTTAGATCAGTCATGCTGTTGTTAAGCAAATCTGGCATCCCCATTGGCTTCGCTGATCAAAAGGCGGCTACAAGGGATCACGTGACCTTCGGAAGCTGCAACCGTCATAAATACGAGAGTTGCAAAACGGCTGAATTTTGATCCAGCAACCGTGGAACCCTGGAATAGTTGTTAAATGTGGAAAATGGGCCTGTCACTTTTTCCAGGGCTGTTGTAACTTCAAACAAGGAGGAAGAACAGGAAAGAAAGAGAAGGAAGAGAAGGAAAAGATAGATGAGAAGAAGAAGAAAGAGGAGGCGGAGGAGGAGAAGGGGAGGAGGAGGAAGAGAGATAGAACGTGGAGAAGTAGAAAGAGGATGGGAAGGGGAGGAGGAAGAAAGATAGATAAGGAAGGGAAGGAAAAGATAAATGAGTAGAAGAAAGAGGAGAAGAAGAAAGAAGAGGGGGAGGAGGAGAAGGGGGAAGAGGAGGAAGAGGAGTGAGGAAGGAAGAGGAGAGGAGGAGGAAGAGAAAGAAGAGGAGGAAGAGGAAGAGGAGGAAGAAAGCTAGAGAAGGAAGAGAAGGAAAAGATAAATGAGTAGAAGAAAGAGAAGAAGAAAGGATGGGGAGGAGGAAGAAGGAAGAGGAGGAAGAAAGATAGATAAGGAAGGGAAGATAAATGAGCAGAAGAAAGAAGA
>NC_142008.1:1991226-2018726 GCF_049901715.1 Pseudonaja textilis
TCCTTCCCTTTTTCCTTCCTTCCTTCCCTTCCTTCCTTCCTTCTTTCACTTTCTTTCTTTCCTTCCTTCTTTCCTTCCTTCTTTCCTTCCTTCCTTCCTTCCTTCCTTCCTTCCTTCCTTCCTTCCTTCCTTCCTTCCTTCCTTCCCTTTTGTTCTTTCCCCTTCCTTCCTTCCTTCCTTCCTTCCTTCCTTCCTTCCTTCCTTTCCTTCCCTTCCTTCCCCTTTTTCCTTCCTTCTTTCCTTCTCTTCCTTTCCTCCCTCCCTCCCTCCTCTTCCAGGTCTCCTTGTCCTTCGACATCAGCTGACTCAGGACTTCCATGCCTGGAGAAGACGGGTCGGATCTTCATCCATCAATCTGGAGGCAGCCTGGAACATCCCTGGCTTAACCCCTGTTGGGGTTTCTCTTGTCACGACAAAGCGGCCTTGATTAAGCTGCTAATCTTTGGCCCCGTCCCTAAAATATCATTATCTCGGGTTGGCAATTGAAGAAGGTCACCTTCAGCCTTCCGTTGCTAGTGACCTTGTCATGGGTGTTGAGAGAGACCAGAACAGCCTCTGTAACCCTCCCCACTTCCTGGGGGTTGCAGGGGGTCTCCAGGCTGGGGCTTAATTAAGCCTGAAGGGGGCCAATTTCCTGTCTCGGTTCATGATGGGACACAGGGGGACAGGCTGTTGAAAGGTTGCCATCCATGGGAGGCCTCGGTCCAAGCTAAGATCTTGGGATGGGAGCCAGTGGTTGTTCGTAGAATCATACGGCCGGAAGGGGCCGTACGAGGTCTTCTACTCCAACAACCCTCCTACTTCCCTGCCAAGGCAGGAAACCTTCCCTCCCTCCTTCCTGTTTTCTCTCCTTACTTCCTGTTTTCTCTCCTTACTCCTTTCACTTTCATTCCTCCCATCGTCTTTCTGTCCTCTATCTCATTCCTCCCTCTCTCTCTCCTCTTCTTCCTTCCTTCCTCCTTTCCTTCCTTCCTCTAACTTCTTTTCCTCCTCCTTCTCTCTTTCTTTCTCTTCTCCCTCTCCTCCCTTCCTTTTCTCTCTCCCTCCCTCTTCTTTTTGTCCTTCCTTTATCCTTTCTTCTCTCCTCCCTCCCTTGCATGCCGGGGAATTCTGGGAGTTGAAGTCCTTACAGCTTAAAGGGGCCAAGGTTAAATATACCCTGCCCAGGGAAGCCAGCTTTTCCTTGACTTGGGGGTGGGTGGGCTGCCAGGTAAGACCTGCCTCTGAGCCGAAGGAGGCCATGGTGGTTAGGAAGCCATGATGGCAAATTAGGTCAACGGCCTCTTTGGCAAAGCATGTGCAACCACAAACCACAATATTGAACTAGCTTATTAATATATATATGCAGACCTGCCCAATAAGTAAACAAGCATCTGTAATCTGCACCTCTGGCAGAGTCCCAGATGTTTGCCTGTCTCACATCTGGTGATGGAGGAAGGAGGGAATGCACTGCCGATTTCATCAGCACAGAAAGCCCTTTTTAAGTTGAGGGGTGCAACGGAATTCCCTAGAACAGGGGCCCAAGAATAAAAAGAAAATGTTTACTTGATATTGAAGAGACATGCAAACATTTATTCCAATACCCATCTTCTCATGATTACTTTTGACTTGTTAAAAAGAATACACAGTTTGGGCACGACCTTTTATTTAGTCTGTATATAACGGGTTTAATATTGTCATTTTTACAAAATCAATATCATACAAAGGCATCCATCTTAATTTGGAAATATTGGTAAATGTAGCACATAGGAAGAAAAACTATTTTGGTGGTCCTTGATCATTTTTAAAAGTTAGAAATGGATCCTGAAAAGAAAAAATGTTAAGAAAAAAACTGCCTAGGAAAAAAAAAAGGAAGAAAGGAAGGACAAAGAAAGGAGGGAAACAGAAAAAGAAAGGAAAGAAAAAGAAAAGAAAAGAAAGAGAAAAAGGAAGGAAAAAGAGAGGGAAGGAAGGAAGCAAGGAAGAAAGAAAGAAAGAAAGAAAGGAGGGAAAATAAAAAGAAAGGAAAGAAAAAGGAAAGAAAAAAGGAAAGGAAGGAAGAAAGGACAAAAGGAAGGAAGAATAAAAAAGGAAAGAAAGAAAGAAGTAAGGAAAGAGAGAGAAAGGAAGGAAAAGGAAAGGAAAAGAAGAAAAGAAAAAGGAAATGAGAGAAAGAAGGAAGGAAAAGAAAAGAAAGGAAGGAAGGAAGAAGAAAGAGGAAAGTAGATATTCCATTGATATAAATTAATTGCAAATGTTCGTGGTGGAAACAACGTAATTATCGGATTTTTCTTCAGAAAGAAACATAGTGAAAATGTATTAAAAGGAAGAAAAGGAAGGAAGGAAAGAAGGAAGGAAAGAAGGAAGGAAGGAAGGACACTCATAAGTGTGTGTGTGTGTGTGTGTGTGTGTGTGTGTGTGTGTGTGTGTATCTTTTTCTCAACAATCTTTGCAGTTATTGCCTTCTGTTCTTCTCACCCTCGCATCCCCGGTGAACAGACTGGGTGCACACTAACTTCACCTTACCTTTCCTGCTCACCCAGCCCTCTATTTATTTTAATTATTATTGTTATTATTATTTTGCAGGGTCTGTTGCCATGTGAACCAAACAGGCCCCCCTGTTGTTCTCCGGCGCCGTTTCCAAGCAGCCGCGATGGCGTGTTTAAAACTCGGCTCCAGGTTCCTGCCAGCAAATACCTGCCAATCACCCCCTGAGGTAACTGGCGCTTCTTTGCAGAGAGAGAAAATCCTGGTTAAATCACCTGGTTAAACGGCCTTCGGTCGTCTGACGTCTTTGGAAGCCTTGCGTGAAATTCAGGAGGGTCCCCGGGACACCCAAAGCTTGAAACGTGGTTTAAAGCAAACAATGATCCCCCCCAGAGGGGAAGGAAGGAGGGTGGGATTCGGGGAGATATTTCATGCCTTCGCCCCTCGCTTCAGGCACGACCATAGCAACCGAAAGAGCAAAACATACACAGAATCCACCGGCATGGAGGAAGGTCTCCTTCGACTGAGGCCTTCAGGTGGGAGGTGGAAAACTCGGAGCGTCCAGACAGGTAGCCCTCGACATACGGCCGTTCATTTAGGGACCGTTCAAAGTTACAACGCCCCTTAGACAAGGGACCTAGGACCGTTTTTCACAGTTATGACCGTTGCAGCATTCTCAGGATTATGTGATCAAAATACTCCCTCCCTTCCTCTTCCCTTTATTCCTGTGTTCTTTCCTTCCCATCTATCCATACACCTACCTACTTTCCTCTTATTTCTTTTTGCCTCCTTCCTTTTCTTCCTACTTTCCTCTTATTTCTTTTTGCCGCCTTCCTTTTCTTCCTTCCTTTCTTCCTACTTTCCTCTTATTTCTTTTTCCTTCCTTCCTTCCTTCCTTCCTTCCTTCCTTCCTTCCTTCCCATCTACTCACATATCTACCTAGCTTCCTCTTATTTCTTTTCACCTCCTTCCTTCCTTCCTTCCTTCCTTCCTTCCTTCCTTCCTTCCTTCCTTCCTTCCTTCCTTCCTTCCTTTCCTATCTACCTACTTTCCTCTTATTTCTTTTTGCCTCCTTCCTTTCTTCCTTCCTTCCTTCCTTCCTTCCTTCCTTCCTTCCTTCCTTCCTTCCTTCTTGCCTCTTATTTCTTTTTCCTTCCTGCCTGCCTCCCTCCCTCCCTCCCTCCCTCCCTCCCTTCCCTTCCTTCCTTCCCTTCCTTCCTTCCTTTCCTTCCTTCCCATCTACTCACGTATCTACTTAGCTTCCTCTTATTTCTTTTTGCCTCCTTCCTTTTCTTCCTTCCTTTCTTCCTACTTTCCTCTTATTTCTTTTTCCTTCCTTCCTTCCTTCCTTCCTTCCTTCCTTCCTTCCTTCCTTCCTTCCTTCCTTCCTTCCTTTCCTTCCTATCTACCTACTTTTCTCTTATTTCTCTTTGTCTTCTTCTTTCCTTCCTTCCCATCTGTCTACCTACATACCTACCTACTTTCCTTATTTCTTTTTCCTTCCTTCCTTCCTTCCTTCCTTCCTTCCTTCCTTCCTTCCTTCCTTCCTTCCTTCCCATCTACTCACATATCTACCTAGCTTCCTCTTATTTCTTTTCACCTCCTTCCTTCCTTCCTTCCTTCCTTCCTTCCTTCCTTCCTTCCTTCCTTCCTTCCTTCCTTCCTTTCCTATCTACCTACTTTCCTCTTATTTCTTTTTGCCTCCTTCCTTTTCTTCCTTCCTTCCTTCCTTCCTTCCTTCCTTCCTTCCTTCCTTCCTTCCTTCCTTCCTTCCTTCCCTTCCTTCCTTCTTTTCCTCTCTCCTCCTCCTCCTTCTCCCTCTCTCCCTCCCTCTTTTCCCACCGTCTGTGGTTAAGAGAACAATTTGGCTCGGCTGGGAAGACCATCTAGAGCTGTTTTTTCCATGAGCAACAGGGGAGCCCCAAAAGGGAGAGAGAGAGGGAGGGAGGGAGGGAGGGAGGGGGAAGGAGGGAGGGAGGGAGAGATATCACAACAAAGAGGAGAGGCTAAAATGGCGGAGGCCAGAAGAAGCATTTGGGGAGGGGGAGGAGGTGAGAAAAACAGGAAAACATGTGGAGAAGCCGCTCCCTCCCATTTTACGACCTTTCTTGACGCCGTTGTTAAGTGAATCACTGCAGTTGCTAAGTTAGGAACCCGGTTGTTAAGTGAATCTGGCTTTCCCGTTGACTTCGTCAGAAGGTCGCAAAAGGGGGTCGCATGACCCCCGGACCCCCATGACCCTCGTAAATACGAGTCGGTTGCCAAGCGTTTGAATTTTGGTCAAACAACCTAGGGAGATTCTGCAGCGGACATAAGTGTGAAAAAAGGGTCCCGTGTCATTTTTTCCCACTGCTGTTGTATTTTCAAACAGTCATTAAACGAATGGCTGTAAGTTGAGGACTATCAGTAATGCAGAATATAAAAAGCAGTTTCCCCGGAAATTCAGAGATAAGGGCAGGAAATATAAAAAAAATTATATTTTTATAATCTTTGGGTTTATGTATTGGTTGCTTTGATCAATATATAGGTAACTCTCGAATTACAATCATTCATTTAGTGACTGTTCAAAGCTACAACGGCACTGAAAAATGTGACTTACAACTACTCCTCGCTCTTACAACCAACAGGACTTCCCTGTCGTCACATGATCAGCATCCGGCATGGATTTACAATGGTTGCAGCATCCTGGGTTCATGCTTGAGCAAGGGGTCAGTCTAGAAGATCTCCAAGGTCCCTTCCAACGGTTCTGTGATCACCAGTGATGACCTTCCCAGCCAGTTTCCAGCAAGCAGAGTCAATGGGAGATTTGCTTAAAGACCACAGGATTCCCTTAACAAGTTCAGTGATTCGCTTAACAGCAAAAACATAAAATTGGGTGCAACTCACTTAACAGGATTGGATGGAGTAGAAGAATAGAGTACAGTGAGTAGGATAGGACAGGACAGGACACCATAAATGGAACAGAACAGAACAGAGAATGCAATGTAGAGAACAGAGCAGAATAGAATAGAAATAGAGTAGAGTAGAATAGAATAGATTAGAATAGAATAAAAGAATAAAATAGAATAGCAGAACAGATAGAATGAAAATAGAGTATAATAACATAATAAAATAGAATAAGAGAACAGAACAGAGTAGAATAGAATAACAGAATAGAATAGAATAACATAAAAGGACAAGACAGAATAGAAATAGAATAGAATAGAATAACAGAATAGAACAGAACAGAACAGAACAGAATAGAGTAACAGAACAGAATAGAATAACATAAAAGGATAGAACAGAACAGAGTAGAGTAGACTAGAATAAAATAACAGGACAGGACAGGATAGAAATAGAGTATAACAGAATAACAGAACAGAATAGAGTACAGAATAGAACAGAACGGAATATAGACAGTCCTCAACTTACCGCAATTCTTTTATTTATGATGGGAGGTTACAATGGCACTGAAAAAAGTGACTTATGAAACTTTCTCACGATTACAACTGTTGCTGCCTCCCCACGGTCATGGGACCAAAATCTGGATGCTCTGGCAACTGACTCATATTTATGGCCGTTTCAATATCTCGGAATCACGTGATCTCCTTTTGTGACCTTCCAACAAGCCAAGTCAGAAAGCCAGGCTCATTTAACACCGTGTTGCTAACTCAACAATTGCAGTGATTCACTTAACAATGGTAGTAAGAGAGATGGTTAAATGGGGGCCAAATTTATTTAATAACCATGCCGCTTATCAACAAAAATTTTGGGCTCCACTGTGGTTATAAGTCAAGGACTACCTGAGCTCACCAGAAGTAGGGGAAACTTTTTTCTAAAGGTTCGAAGACAGAATTGATGCGTTAAGGGTTCAAATTGGCGAATTAATCTATTTCTGCAAAGCGTTTGTAAAACCAGCACGCAACAAGCGGTTGCAATATGGATTTTTTACGGCCTTTGCAGAATCAGTGCAGATAATTAGAATTTTATCTTGGAGTACACTTTTCCAAGTGGATGTCTCTTCCCAAATTGTAGGAAACCCCAAAGGTTAATTGTAATTGAATCTGCGAAATAAGTCCAGGAAAAATACATCAGATTTCGGCAAAGGACATTCCTTCCCATTAATGACAAATACTTAGGGAATTATTTATTCGACATCTGCACTTCCTGTGTTTTCATTTCTGTTGAAGCTCACCTTGTGTTAGCTCACACTTCTTCCCTTTTTCTTTAACTGCTGGAAGATTCTATGCAATCGTTTCTCTATTTTAGCGTTTGTCAATCTTGGCTGCTTGAGGTTGTATGCGCCTCAACTCCATGGTGGGAATTTTTTTTTTTTTTTTACTACGGGTTCGGTGGGCATGGCTTGGTGGGCATGGCAGGAGAAGGATACTGCAAAATCTCCAGTCAGAGGTGGGATTGACCGATTCTTTGAACTACTCAAAATTTCCGCTACCGGTTCTCCAGAACTGATCAGAACCTGCTGAATTCACCACTTCTGCTCAACTTCCAGAATCCCCCAGCCAGCATGCTTTAAGAAGGGTGGACTTCCGCTCCCAGAATCCCCCAGCCAGCATGCTTTAAGAAGGTTGGACTTCAACTCCCAGAAACCCTCAGCCAGCATGCTTTAAGAAGGTTAGACTTCAACTCCCAGAATCCCCAGCCAGCATGCTTTAAGAAGGTTGGACTTCAACTCCCAGAAACCCTCAGCCAGCATGCTTTAAGAAGGTTGGACTTCAACTCCCAGAAACCCTCAGCCAGCATGCTTTAAGAAGGTTGGACTTCAACTCCCAGAAACCCCCAGCCAGCATGCTTTAAAAGGAGTGGATTTCAACTCCCATTGGCATGTATGTGTATACTATCTATATAGGTACAATGACAATAAAGTTGTTATTGTTACTGTTACTTATTGCTATTGTTACTGCTACTGTTATTACTGTTGTTATTGTTATTGTGGTTAATCTTTGGTGAGATTCACAGCCTTTGGGGCTGGTTGGTAGCTCCACAGCTCGAGTCCTAACCAAGGACCTAGGAACTGTTGGAGGACATAAGCTGTTCCAAGTAGGGTGGGTTTTTTTTTGTAGAATCAGGGTATTCAGGATTTCCAAATAACGAGGCGGCCCTTCAGGTATTGCTCCAAGGGCTCCAATCACAATTGGGATAACACAAGATTTCTTTTTCCAAAGTCGCTCAACTTCAATTTGTAAGTCCTGATACCTTGTGATTTTTTTCTTGCTGCGTATCTTCAATAGGTGCATCACCAGGTATTGCAATGTCAATGAACCAACCCTTTTTCTTTTCTTGTATTTGTACTGTATTGTATTGTATTGCGTTGTACTGTAGTGCAAACAATACAGTACAATGCAATACAATACAAAAAAACGAACACTCCAGAAGTCGTGAATGCTCCATCACTGGAGGCTTGCAAGAGGAGACTAAATCATCATTTGTCTGAAGTGGTGTAGGGTCTCCTGCCTAGGCAGGGAGTTAGACTAGAAGACCTCCAAAGTCCCTTCCAACTCTGTTATTCTATATTCTGCATTGTACTGTATTATATTGCATTGTGTTTTTTTTTAATAATTTTTTTTTTATTTTTTAATAACAAAATAAACATAAACATACATAACAAAATAAACATAAACATACCACAAAAACATAAAAGATCCTTCTTCATAAATTTACATACAGTGCATCGATTGGTTTACCACTTTTTTTTGTGCATCCATTTCCTAGTCACCAGTATAATTATATTACATAATAGCTCATATTATCAATCAACAATTGTATAACCTAATATCATCACTAAAAAAAAAAAAAATCATTTTTAATTTTGTTAATTCATATTTTAACGAGATAACTATAGTTTGCTTAATTTATTTTGCAATAAATCATAAGATCATACCAAATCTACCTTAATAATGTTTTATAAAGATAATATTAAGAAAAAAAAATTTTTTTATGCTAAATCTGAATATTCTATCATTATGTTTTATTATCTAACCATTGATAAAAAAGATCCCAAACTTCATAAAATTGTTTATCTTCTTGTTCTCTGATTTCAAATGTCAATTTGCTCATTTCAGCACAATCCAATATTTTCTTAATAATTTCTTCTTCTGATGGAATTTTCTCACTCTTCCAGTTCTTAGCAAATACAATCCTAGCCGCTGTTAATATATTTACAATCAGATACTTCAAATTTTTATTATATATATCCGGTAAGATTCCCAATAAAAAATCTCTGGTTTCAAGTCTATATGTGTCTTTGTCATTTTTCCAACCATATGCGATTTTAGTCCAATATTTTCTAGCGTCCTCACAAGTCCACCACATATGGTAGTATGAGCCAGGTATCTGATGACATTTCCAACATTTTTCAGATTTGTTCTTAAACATTCTTGCAATTCTTGTCGGGGAAAATGCCACCTGTAAAACATCTTATACAAGTTTTCTTTATAAGCTGTTGACATTGTCATTTATAATTTTGAGACCACAATTTTTCCCAATTCTCCAAATCAATCCCATATCCAAAATTCTTCCCCAAACAATCATCATTTCTTTAACTTGTTCCTCCTCTAATAAAATTTCCAACAAATAAGTGTATAATTTTTAATCATTTTTCATCAGTACCTGTCAAGATCCTGTCTAGATCAGTCAATTTATCATAAAATCCCTCCACTTTAGAATCTATAAGATACCTTGAATGTATTTGCGCATATGAAAACCAATTCATCTTTATGCCTTGTTCTTTTATGGACAATTATATAAACAGGAGGATTTTGATGAGGAAAGAATTAAGCTTTATCTACAAAATGCTAACCTACCCAAGATACCTGAAGAGACTGAAAAATGTTAGAAAGTACCATAACAATGATGGAACTAACGGAAGCACTTAATAGGCAGAATAATGGAAAAGCACCAGGCCCAGATGGGCTCCGGCAGAATTTTATAAAACATTACAAGAATCGTTGAGCATTCCATTGTTAGAAGTTATGAATGAAGCCATGTTAAATAAAAAAATACCTAAAACATGGTCAGAAGCTTATATCACACTTATTCCAAAAGAAGGGGCTGATCCATCACAAATTAAAAACTATAGACCTATTTCTTTACTGAATGCAGATTACAAAATCTTTGCTTCCATCTTGGCAGAAAGGCTCAAAGATATCTAAATAACTTTATTCATCCTGACCAGAATGGATTCCTGCCAAGGAGACAAATTAGGGATAATATGAGGGTAATTCTGGACACTTTGGAATATTACGAGGCACACCCTGAAAAACAAATGGCTTTGGTATTTTTAGATGCCCAAAAGCATTTGATAATGTGAATTGGAGATTCATGTTTTTGTTATTGGAACAGATGGGCTTTGCTAGAAAATTTATTCAAGCAATAGAAGCCATATATGACAAACAAACGGCGAGAGTGATGATAGAGGGAGATTTTACAGATTCTATTAATATAAGAAAAGGCACAAGACAAGGTTGCCCATTATCACCTTTGTTATTTGTATTGACTTTGGAAGTGCTGAATAGAAACATTAGAGAGGATCCAAATATAAAAGGAATGAAAATTAAGAAGGAGGAATTTAAATTACAAGCCTTTGCTGGATGATTTGGTTTTTATTTTGGAAGATCCTCTAGGAACAGCTTTAAAGCTACTGGAAAAGATAGAGATTTATGGTGAGATGGCCGGTTTGAAAATAAACAAAGATAAAACAAAGATCTTGACAAAGAATATGTTATTAAAACAAAGAGATGAACTGGCAGATTTATCGAAAATTCAAGTTACGAATAAGGTCAAATATTTGGGGATATATTTGACGTCAAGATGTACTACATTGAAAGAGAATAACTATATCAAACTTAAACAACAGATAGCATCTGATTTGAAAAAATGGGAAAATCTACAATTGTCATTGATAGGTAGAATATCAACAATCAAGATGAATATTTTACCCAGAATTTTATATTTATTCCAAACCATACCAATCAGGCTTGGTAAAGATTACTTTGAAGAATTAAATAAAATTGTGTTGAAGTTCATATGGCAAGGTAAGAAAGCCAGAATAAAATTAAAACTCCTGCAAGATGCTAGAATTAGAGGAGGTTTTGGCCTCCCGATTGGGAGTTGTATTACCAAGCTGCAAATTTAATGTGGGTTAAGGATTGGATAACATTAAGAAAGACTAGATTGTTGACTCTAGAGGGCATGATTTATTACTGGGATGGCATGCTTTTCTGTGGTATAAGGGAACCAAATCACAGGGCTATTTTAGAAGGCATTATATAAGGGAGTCTTTATGGTTGAATTGGGAGAAAATTAAGAGAAAATGTTATTTGAAAATCCCAGTCTGGTTATCAACTATTGAAGCTTTTTCGTATCCTATAATATATGAGAAGGAACAAACAGTTAGATATGGGGAAATATTGGATGAAAAGAGTGAACTTAAAACAATGCAAAAACTAGAAGATTGCATTGTGTTTTTTGTCTTAGCTCATTTTACTATAATATTTCCTTTTTTTTTTATTTTATCTGTTATTTCATTTCAGTTTTTATCTTTTGCTTTATTTTAATTTGTTTAAATTTGTTAATTTGCTTTATTATATTGTATTGTTTTATCAATTTTTAAAAATATTTTATTGAATTATAATTTATTATTTTGTTTTTGTTCATTTCATTTTATTTCGTGCTTATTTTATTTCATTTTTGTATCTTATTTTCTTGTATTCTGTTATTTTACTTTATTAATTTTTTATTTGATGTTCTACTTGACTATATTTTATTACTTTATTTTATGATTGTTTTATTTTGTCCTTTTATCTTCTTTTGTTATATTTTTAATTAATTTTATTCTATATTATTCTATCATTTCCTTTCCTTTTATTGTTTTATGTTTTATCTTTTATTCTGTGTTTAATTTTATTTATACTCCACATTTCTTGACAACGGGGTTTTCTGAGGGAATAAGAGTTGGCAATTTTAAATTGTTCACATGTTTCAAAGAGATATATCGTCTAACTTAGAGCTGACTTCATGTTTTTATTTTATTTAGCCTAGAATGATGGGTGCAAACTGAGGTATAAAAGTATCCTCAACTTACAACAGTTCATTTGGTGACCATTCAAAGTTACAACAGACTGAAGAAAATAATTTAGCACCGTTTTTCACACTTTCGAACTTCGCAGCCTTCCCGTGGCCACGTGATCGAAATTCAAAGGCTTGGCAACTGACTTGCATTTATGATGGCCGCAGTGTGTCCAGGGTCACATGATCCCCTTCTGTGATCTTCAGGCGAGCAAAGTCAACAATAAAGCCGGGTTCGCTTAACGACCATGTGACTAACTTAATATTTTTCATACTTATGACCGCTGCAGCACCCCCTTGGACCCACACAATTTATATTTGGATGCTTGACTCACATTTATGACCATTGCTGTGTCTCGGGAGTCATGTGATCTTGTCTTGTGACCTTCTGACCAGCCAAGTCAACGGGGAAGCTGGATTCACTTAACAACCCTGTGACCGACTTCACAAATGCAAATTTCTATAAATTTAGATGAAAAACAATTTAAAATAGAACGATAAACAATAACATTGTTTAGCTGCTTGGATGGATGAATGGATGGATGGATGGATAGATAGATAAATAGATAGATAATTAGATAAATAAATAGATAAACGATAGACAAACTGATATAGATAGATAGATGATAAATGATAGATAGGTAGATAGATAGATAGATAGATAGATAGATAGATAGATAGATAGATAGATAGATATGGATGGATAGATAGATGGATAAAGATGGATGGATGGATGGATAGATAGATAGATAAATAGATAAATTAGATAGATAAATAGATAGGTGATAGACAAACTGATATAGATAGATATATGATATATGATAGATAGATAGATAGATAGATAGATAGATAGATAGATAGATAGATAGATATAGATATGGATGGATAGATAGATGGATAAAGATGGATGGATGGATAGATGGATAGATAAATAGATAGATAATTAGATAGATAAATAGATAGATATAGACAAACTGGTATAGATAGATGATAGATAGATAGATAGATAGATGATAGATAGATAGATAGATAGATAGATAGATAGATAGATAGATAGATAGACAGACAGATAGATAGATATAAATATAGATAGATAAAAATGGATGGATGGATGGATGTTCAAGTCAGCAGAAGTTCTGGATAACTTGAGATGGGCTTGATGGTCTTCTTCCATTTATGACTGATGTTCTGGAGGAAAGACAGAACCTCTCAAATGTTCTCCTCCACGGACTGAAAGCTGCTCAAGTTCCCACCTAAACTGAGTCCACCAGTAGAAGACGACCTTTTGGCCTTCTCTACCACCTCAGCAAGTTTGGGCCAACGGGTAAAATCTCTAACCTTCTCGCTGTCCAGAACCATCATTTATTGAATTACAGGTTGTCCTTGACTTCTACAATTGAGCCCAGAATTTCAGTTGCTCAGCGAGACAGTTGTTAAATGAGTTTTGCCACCATTTTGCCACCTTCCTTGCCATGGTTGTTAAGTGAATCATTGTACTTATTCAGATGGTCACCTGGTTGTTAGGTGAATCTGGCTTCTTCCCCATTGACTGTGTTGGTTAGAGGGTTGCAAAAGGAGATCACACAACCCTGGGACACTGCGACTGTCATAAATATGAGTCAGCTGCCAAGCAGTCGAGTTTGATCGGTGATAATACTGTAAGTTGTGAAAAACAGCCATCTAAGTCCCTCTTTTTATTGCTGTTGAAATGTCTCTCAACAAATGTCTGTAAGTTGGGGACAACATGTATTAGATTATTTGGTGCATGTCCTGAGCAGGAAACCCGAACTATGAATCGGGGTTTGTTCAAACTGCGATGGCTCTTGTCGGCCCAAGAAGTCAAAAAGAAAAAGAAATCCAAGTTAATTGTGGCTTCCCAAATAAAGCAGGAATCAAATTGTGGGGTTGTTTTGTCTTCTCAATCCCATCTTATCACCTGCCAGTGGAACAACCATGCGGAGATTCGTGTCTTGCCCACAATCCTGGTGAGATATCTTGGCAGACTACAGCCTTAAGATCCTGCCAACCGATTGGTGAAATATCTCCGAGGTTTCCTCACCTTCTGGTTGACCCAAAACCTTTGCCGGAGTTGAGTAGGGTCAACCATGGAGCTGTAGACCTCCCCTGACCTTCGCTCTTTTCCGAGGGGGGTTGCTTGATCTGTTCGCCAACAAAGACAGCGCTTATCTCTCGGGTGTGATTTTTGTGCCAGGACATCTGAGACGCACTGATAGCTTTTTTCTCACCAGCAGGGAGTGGCCGGCAGGGTGATTGTGTCAACGCCAACACAATGTTGTGGCCTCGCTTGACATTTTCTCCTGGGGGTGGGGGTGGGGGTTATCTTCTGGGGAGGGAGGACCTGAAAGGGACATTTTGAGATAAGCACGCAAAGAAAAAGGAGATGGCTGACAAGCAGGAATCATGGCCAGTGAGTAACTTCCTGGGCATGTTTTAAGGACTGAGTAGCATAATGAAAGCGTCTGGATAGTAGCTTTGCTCCTGTGGATAGTAGCTTTGCTACCTTGCTACTGTGTGTAGCATCCCAAACACAGGTGTACAGAGTACTTTTGGACAAGGGGGACAGTGAAAATGATATGCAGGTAGTTCTCGACTTGAAACTTTTCGTTTAGCGACCAAAGTTTCGACAGCCTCGAACAAAGAGACATAAACATTTTCCACACTTGGTCATGTGACAACCTTCGGACGGTCGGTTACTGGTTCATATTTATGAAGGTCGCAGTGTCCCAGGGTCAATGGGGATTCGCTTAACAACCATGTGGCTAACTTAACAACTGCAGTGATTCATTTAGCAACGGTGTCAAGAAAGCGTAAAATGGGGCAAAACTCACTTAACAACTTAGCTTAGCAAGAGAAGTTGTGGGCTCAGTTGTGGTCAGAAAATGAGGACCGCCTGTAACAGGAAGTAGCAGCCCATCGAGGTGGACCAGAGTGGGGCATCAGAGTTATGAATGTTTAACATACCTTACAGGTAGTCCTTGAGTTACAACCATTTCTTTAGCCACCTTTCGAAGTTACCATAGCACTGAAAAAGTGACGTATGAACAGTCCTCACACGTACAACTACCAATGGTCACGTGATCAAAATCCAGGCTCTTGCTAGCCTGCCTGTATATTTACGACGGTTGCCACATCCTGGATTCACCTTTTATAACCTTCCCAGCTGACAAACGAAGTCAAGGTTCATTTAGTGACCATGCAATTCAGTTAACAGCTGCAGGGATTCACTTTGGTTTGGTTACAACTGTGGCCAAGAAGGTCACAGAATGGCATGATGCGACTCGCTTAAGAACCAACGGAATTGTGTCCCAATTGTGGACGTAAGTCCAGGGCCACCTGTAGCCTAGTGAGCCATTTTATAGCCCTTCTCCGGGACTCTCCAACCATCCTGAGGAAAAATTCACCCTTCTCAAGAGAAGGCCAGCGAGCATGAGAGCAGGCCACGTTGAAAACCTCCAGAGGTTTTTGTTGCGTTGTGGCTTTCTGGTGCTTCACAAACTCCTGGTGTCATAGCAGGTCAACCGCATGAAGGGAAGACCGATGTTCTGAAGATGTTCTTGGAGACCCACCACAACTTCTCCAGAACATGGAAAAGAAGGAAGAAGATGGCTTGTGGGTAGACCTCTGGCACAAGGAAGTGTTCCAGGTGGGTGCCATGTGTGGTTCTGGCACTCGGCGAAAGCTGGCTAATGGCGCACAAACATGGGTTTCCAGAACTGCCCACATGGTGTTTTTTCCTTTGGAGACTTTGTACCAATTTCCCAATTACTTTGAAAGTACAGGTAGTCTGTGACTTTGTGTAGCAATCATACGGAGTTACGGCACTGCAGAAAGTGACTTAAGACTGTTTTTCACACGTTCCGTGGCCACAGCCTTGCAATCCTGTTTGTCTTCTTGAAAACCTCCATTGATGGAGCATTCAGAACCTCTGGAGACAAGCCAGTTCTAAGGCTTGTCCTGACGGATGGGAAATTTCTCTTTAATTCTAGGCTGGATCTCTCTTTGATAAGCTTCCGTGTCTGATTAAATCTAATTCTGCATCTTGGCCTTTGCTTTTCTTTCCAGTCTCGCGAAGCTAAACTCCTAAACAATCTAAACTCTTTCTTTGGCTAAACTGTTTTTTTGGTTGTGGGTTCAACCCTGGTTTGCATTCATCTCTCTCTCTCTTAATCACTGGCTCTCCACCAACACCCCATTATTCAAGGAGTGACATTCAACGCATCCGGTCAAAAGGGAGTGGAGGTTTTACGCTTCCAGATCACCCACGAGATTTGATTGCTTGTCCAAAAACACCTCCATGTTTATTTGTTAGACTGAGATGTGCCAGGGTGTTGGTGTTGGTGTTGGAGGATTGCGGGGTCCTTGGTGCTCTCTGAGTTTGGCTGCTTTCTTGCAGATGTTTCATGACTTGTGTAGGTAACACCACAAGTGCTACAGAAAGTGGGGTTTGTGAGGGAGGAAGAGGAGGAGGAGAGGAAAAGAGGAAGTGAAGGAAGAGGAGGAGATTATGTAGTCTGGTTGAAAATTGCTTCCTTTTTTAAATAAAATTAGTCACATTGTGCAAAATACCCTCTTCCATAGACACAGATTTTTATGGTTGTTCCAGATTCTACCCAGCCCCGAAAGAAACTGCAATTTCTAACAGAAACAGAACCTGAGGAGCAGTTTTGTCTAGCGGTTAAGGCACCAGGCTAGAAAGCAGGAGACGGGGAATTCAAGTACCACCTTAGGCATAAAACCTGGCTGAAAATTTTGGGCAAATCGCTCAAAACTCACTGATGCTCTGCCTAGTTCTTCTTACCTCAGTATTCTCCATCTTGGCCACTTGAAGAGGTATGGACTTTTAACTCCCAGAATTCCCTAGGCAGCTGAGTTTTCCTCTGAATTCTGGGAATTGAACTCCGTTCTTCTTCAAGTCACCAAGGTTGAGAACCACGGTTTTAGGTGGGAGCCATATTTCTTCTCCTATGAGAACGTTCTGGAATTATGAGATATCGTGATGTTCACAAAGATATCCCTGGATGAAGGTGGGAAAAAAATAGCTCGATAGGTTTTAGTCCTTTCCATAACTTCAGTCCAGTGGTGAGATTCAATTTTTTTTTACTACCGGTTCTGCAGGATGGCTTGGTAGGCGTGGCTTGATGGGCGTGGCAGGGGATGGTTACTGTAAAATCCCATTTCTTCCCCACCCCACTGACCTGCTTTCCAGCTCCGTTCTCCTGTGCAGGGCAGCCAAAGGACCCGGGAGGCGGAGAATAGAAGAGGTTGGCAGAGCCAGTCAGAGGTGGGATTTGCCAGATCTCTGAACTACCCAAAATTTCTGCTACTGGTTCTCCAGAACCGGTCAGAACCTGTGGAATAACCCACCTTTGCTTCAGTCGTACACCTCCACGATCACACCTGACCCTTCCTTACACTGTCGCTACTTGGAATGCCATGAGGGTTAGGGTCAAGAATTTTTTGGACCATCGTGTGAAAGCTCATGAAGACTCAGAGCATCCAAGATCCTGTCCATGAATCCATCAGGGTTCTCAACAGTAGACATTCAGTCTTATCTTCTTTTTCCTTTCGATGGGATCTCTTGAGGTCGCAATGGTGGATGGTTCTGGTTGCTTAGAATGGACCTTGGAGGTTTTCCAGTCCAAGGATATTCAAGGACAACTTGAGCAATTGGAGGACTTTGGTCACCTTCTCCTCCTCGCTGCTAGATGCGCCTCTTGACCACACGAGGAAGTGTTTTCCAGGGCTAGCAAGCCAGCCAATGTGGAGATCCCACCTACTCGGTCTCAGGGCCACCTAAGTCCAGCATCACACCAACCTTGGCTGAAGCTGACTTCACCCCCACATAGTTATGAGTTTTTCGCTCCGGTTGCAAGAACCGATACTCCGATTTCAAGCACACTTTCTCCAAATTGGCACTCTGAGCTACCTTGGCACATCGCAATGGTTCTTCTGGTGCCAAGATTGCTTTTCCACCCAGTGGCCTGCCAAAGTTTCCTGCGGGGTGAAGTCATTGGAAGATGGATGACCCTCTTCAGTGCTTCATCAGTCTGTTTAAAGAAGTAACTGGCTACTGCTAGTAGGCTATTAGTAGACTGGCCCAAGAGCTGGCTCCACCTCCAGAGTTTGCAAAATCCAGTCGACTTTGCCTCACAGAGTTCACGTTGGACACGGGGGTCAAACACAAATGATTAAGGGACTGGAAACTAAACCGTAGGATGAAGGGTAGCGGGATCTAGTTATGTCTAGTCTAACGAAAAGAAGGACTAGGGGAGACATGATAGCAGTCTTTGAGGGGCTCCTACCAAGAAGAGCGGGGTCAAATTATTCTCCAAAGCCCCTGAAGGCAGGACAAGAAGCAACGGGTGGAAACTAATCCAGGAGAGAAGCAACCTGGAATTTAAGGAGAAATTTCCTAATGGGGAGAACAATTAACCGGTGGAACTACTTGCCACCAGAAGTTATGGAAGTTTTTAAGAAGAGATTGGACAGCTATTTGTCTCAAATGGATAGGATCCTCGACTTACATCCATTTATTTAACAACTAAACAGCACTTAAAAAGGGATTTATGGCAGATTTTCACATTTACTGACCGCCGCAGCATCCCCATGGTCACATGATCAAAATTTGAGCACTTGGCAACTGATTTGTATTTATGACAGTTGACCCATCACAGAGTCCCGTAATCCCTTTTTGCGGCCTTCCCAACTAGCTTCTGACAAGCAAAGTCAATATGTGGGGGGGAGCAGGATTCGCTTAATGACTGCATGATTCGCTTAATGGCCACAGTGATTCGCTTAACCTTGGACAAAAAAACAGGTCCTAAAATTGGGTTTGTCTTCATTTAACAACCGCCTTGCTTAGCGATTGTGGTCGTTGGTTGAGGACTAGCTTTCTAATGGGGGTTTCCACCCTAGAAAGGTTTTGTTGACCTAGATTTGATTAAACCTTGCTTGGAAACACCGAGGTACGCTTAACCGCAAGCAAAGTGTGCTTTGCAAACCAGGTGCGCCCCGGCTTGCATCATGAGAATTCAAGCAAATCACAGTTATGGCTTAGGAAATGGAGTGAATCTAACCATGGCTTACCACCAATGAGATGTTTGGGGTCATTTGATTTTGATTAATTACCCTGTTTTCCCCCTTCCTTTGAAAAAATAAAATAAAATAAAAATCTCCTTTGGCGAGAGACTAACATTTGCAAACTCCACGCAACATGCGTGACACACCTCGGTGGAAACCAGGCTGTGAAACGCAGCAAAAGGCCTGACCTTTAGTAAGACAAAACCACAAGTAACACACGCGGTCACCATAGTAACGTAAGTAACACACACTTTAATCCCTTGGGGAGACTGCATTCCATCTTCCATGTTGCTTTAAATGAAACGTTTAAAACACCACTAGTACTTATTTATAGTCAATTTAGAGATTTATTCGCTCCGCCATTCAGCTCCAGTTCTGCTAAGTCTAGAATAATTATGAATCCCTAGCAGTAAAACATTTCTACATTACTCAAAATAGTAATTTAGTCCAAGTAGTAAATTACTCCTAGTAGTAGTTACTCCGAATAGAAAAGAATGACCATCAAGATAAGAAATGGATGTGAACCATGCTCTGCCATTTCAGCTCCAATACTGCTAAGTCTGGAATAAAAGTGAATCCCTATCAGTAAGGTATTCATACATTACTCCATGATAGTAAATTACTCCTAGTAGTAAGTTATTTCAAGTAGTAATTATTCCAAATAGAAAACAATGACCACCACTTATAAGAAAAAGGTGGAAATCAGGCTGTATTATTCAGCTCTAGTGCTGCTAAATCTAAAATAATGAATCCCTAAGGCATTAATATATTATTCCAAACAGCAAATTATTCCATGTAGTAATTTACACCTAGTAGTAATTATACCAAATAGGAAATCATAATAAAAAATAGGTGGGAACTATACTTTGCCATTGAGCTCCAATTCTGCTAAATCTAGAATAATAATCCCTAGCAATAAAGCACATTACTTCAAACATTACTCCATATAATAAGTTACTCCTAATAGTAATTACTCCAAATTGAAAAAAAGTACAATTTTTACAGAAATAGGTGGGAACCATGCCCTGCCATTTTGCTCCAATTCTACTAGGTCTAGAATAATAATGAATCTCTAGGAGTAAGGGATTAATGCTTGCCTCTTATCAAGTAAGGCATTAATTATCTTCACTTAATGACCCCATAATCCCTTTTGGGGCGGAATCTGCGCAACTGGATGGAGCTGAGTGATTACTGGCTGGATGCCCTTCCTGTTGCCAATGCGGAGTTATATTCAGCAGATGAATTCTCATCGTATCCAGAGAGAGAAATATCTGCCTGCCTCCTGATCGTGAAGCAAGAGCTCCACCTCTAGACCACCGCACCAGTCACCACGTAAGGCATTAGTGCCTTACTCCAAATAGTAAACTGCACCATGTTGAAAATTACTCCTAATAGTAACTAACTCCAAAATGAAAAGAATAACCACCGCAACAATAACATATCTTATTATTTATTTGTTTGCTTGTTTGTTTGTTTTTATGTATGATCCAGCATAACTCTGGAACACCTCAAGCAATTTCAACCAAACTTAGAACACAGGTGACTTACTCTCTGGAAATAAACACTGTGGAGGTAAGACACCCTAACACGCCTTGGTGTGTGTGTGTGTGTGTGTGTGTGTGTGTGTGTGTGTGTGCCTTAAAATGGCTTCTGCTATGGTAACGGCTTCACAGGGCTCCCTCTTGTGGAGGAGTAGAAGAATTGCGATGCTACGCAACAGACAGTACAACAGCGTGAGTCCCGACTACCAGATTTTCCTGTTTAATACTGGATTGGGATAAATAAATACCCGGGCAACGCCGGGTTATCGGCTAGTAGTAAATAAGAGGGAACCATATTCTCCATGAATGGCAGTGCATTATAGGCCGTGTCTTCCACGAATCACCATATCAAGAGAAAGGGAATTGTCAGCATTCACCCTAAACACCTTTGCATTTTCGCTCGGTTGGTCTTACTAACTGGCGTTTCCTACTGGAAACTTTTCCAAATTGGACTCGCGCACTTGGCCCGATAGGTGTCAGTTTGGCTCAGCCACTCTGCAGGGTGGCAAATCTCCGCATGACGGGGTCCTGGATGGAGCTTCCAGCTTCTCACTGGAGAAGCCAAAACAAACCTTGGGAAAGTCAAACAGAGAGAGACGGTCTCCTCCTTTCCTCTCACTTGGAGGGCGAGCGAGAGATGGGGGGACCTTCCCTAGAAAGGAAGGAGGTCAGCCTTTCCACCTTCCCCGGGATGGAAATAGACAGCTCATTGGGGAACTTCAGGTGGTCAACACAGAAACAGGAGATGACTGGGTGTCTGTCGGAGAAGCAGGATGCATCGTTCTTCAAAGTGAAAAATAAAATTAAAAAGGCCTGAAGCTGCTCCAAGGTACACGGACAGTGCCTGGAGAAATGGTGTTATTTACGGGCGGACAGCTTGGATGAGAAGCCAGGAGGCCTTAGGTTCCAGATCCACCTGAAATCGTGCAGGAGGCCAATAAAGAGAAGGTCAAAGGGAGGATGGAACCCAGGGCAGAGTAGAGATGGACTACCACGAATGGAACCAGGACGGACCAAAGAGCTATGAAGTTGAGATTGAGAATCAGATGGACAGTGGAACATCTTGAGAACTTCATGAAAAGTTCGAAATAGAAGGACTCCAAAGGTCCACATTTCAATACATCAGTGCTTCTCAACCTTGGAAACATGAAGATGGTGGACTTCAGCTCCCAGAATTCTACAGTCAACCATGCTGAAATGGGTTGTCAAGCTTGGACAAGAAGATTGGAAATCTTAGGTTCCAGATCCATCTGAAATTGTGCAGAAGATCAATGAAGAGAGGGTCAAAGGGAGGATGGAACCCAAGGCAGAGTAGAGATGGACTACCACGAATGGAACCAGGACGGACCAAAGAGCTATGAAGTTGAGATGGAGAATGAGATGGACAGTGGAACATTTTGAGAACTTCATGAAAAGATTGAAATAGAAGGACTCCAAAAGTGCACATTCCCAGTAGAGCAGTGGTTCTCAACTTTGGAAACATGAAGATGGTGGACTTCAGCTCCCAGAATTCCCAGCCAGCCCTGAGATGCTGAGATGCTGGACCAATTTCACACCAGATAGGCTGGCATTGTGGATGTTCTAGGTCCAACTCATCATACTGAGCTGTAGAAGGAATATCTAGACCAGCATTTCTCAACCTTGGCACATTTTAAGGCGTGTGGACTTCAAGTTGAAGCCCACACGTCTTAAACTTTCTAAGGTTGAGAACCACCGATCTAGAACCTTCCTCCACAAGTTATCCTTCGATCTTTAACTTAGTTGAAAGTTTCCCCCCAATAAGCTTCCATCCAACATATAATTCAGGGTATTTCATGGGTGCTAATTGGGAGAATTGGCAGTTAGGTACAATGGGTTCACCAGCCTTTAGTACAATAGGGAAACCGGCTTCATCAGTTGGATCAAAGGTAAAGTTGAGATGCTCCTCAAAATATAAGAAGCCTAGTATGTTGGTTAGAGTCTCAGACTAGGATGAGAGAGACCGAGATTCAAATCTGTCCATAACCATGGAATCTCTCTGTAGGATTTGGGGCCGACTATTCTCTTAGCCTTGCCTACTTTACAGGGTTGTTGTTGTGAGGACAAAATCCCAGGAGGGACTATTACATTTTTCAGGTAGTCCTTGACTTACAACTACAACAGAGCCCAAAATTCCCACCACTAAGCAAGTCAGTTGTTAAGTGAGTTTTGCCACATTTTATGCCCTTTCTTGCCGCTCTTGTTAAGTGGATCACTGCAGTCGTTAAGTGGGTCACATTGGTTCTTAAGAGCCCATTGATTTTTTTTGATCAGAAGATTGCAAAAGGGGATCACGTGACCCCCGGGACAGTATGACCGTCATAAATATGAGTCAGCTGCCAACCATCTGAATGGTGACCACGGGGATGCTACCATGGTCATAAGTATGAAAAATGGTCATAAATCACTTTTTTCAGTGCAGTTGTAACTTTGAATGGTCACTAAATGAACTGTTGTAAGTCGAGGACTACCTGTATTTTATTGGGAAATGAGACCAGTCATATGTGCACCAATTTTATGGATGTATTTTTTTGTCTCTCCTTGACAACATTTTTCCTTCCTTCCTTCCTTCCTTCCTTCCTTCCTTCCTTCCTTCCTCCCCTTCCTTTCTTCTCCTTCCTCTCTCCTTCCCTTCTTCATTCCCACCTTCTTTCCTTTTCTCCTTCTCTCTCCTTCTTGTCTTCCTTCCCTCTCTCTCTCTCCTCTCTTCTTCCTTCTCTTTCCTCTCCTTCCCTTCTTCTCCTTCCCATCTCCTTCTCTTTCTTCCCTTCCTTCCTTCCTTCCTTCCTTCCTTCCTTCCTTCCTTCCTTCCTTCCCCTTTCTTCCTTCCTTTCTTCTCCTTCTTCTCTCCTTCCCTTCTTCATTCCCACCTTCTTTCCTTCTCTCTCCTTTTCTTCCTTCCCTCTCTCTCCTCCCTCCCTCCCCTCCCTCCTCTTCCTTCTCTTTCCTCTCCTTTCCTTCTTCTCCTTCCCATCTCCTTCTCTTTCTTTCTTTCCTTCCTTTTCTCTTTCTTTCCTTCCCTCTCTCCCCTCCCTCTTCTCCTTCCTTCCTTCCATTTCCTTCCTGTTTCTTCCCCCTGCACTCCTCCTTCCCATCCCTCCTTCCTATCCATCCGGACACCGGAAGAACTGTTAAAAGAGTTTAGGGGTGTCAGGAACATCCCCCCCACCCGAAGATGGTCTCTCCCACCACCTCCCGGGCAGCCTCTGAAAAGCCCCCTTGTCCAGTCCAGCTCCAGAGGTCCTCTGAGGTGAGGTCATCCTGGATCCTCCGCCCAGCCCCTCCAGGAGGAAATCGGCCTGGCGTCCAAGCCCAACCGCAATGTTTGCCCTCCCTCAGGTGTCCACCGGCAGGAGAACGCGGGAGGTGGGCGGGGGCGGGGGTTGCACGGCTTCCCAAGAACAGGTGCTCCCCAAGGGGGGAGGGAGGAGGGAGGCAGAAGGAAGGAGGGAAGGGACGGCGGGGTGGGGGGAGGGGGCCCGCGACAGGATGGGGGGGAGGGGGAGGTCAGACGAACCTGGCAGAGGATCACCTGGGCAGAAGAACGCGGTGGGAGTGGAAGGGGCGCAGAGCAACACGCGCACACACACACACACACACACACACACACACACACCTGTGCAAAAATTTGCAGGAAGCCCTCAATATCAGAGGGGTGTGAGAAAGGCATGGCTTGGAAGAAGGCGGGAGGGTGACACAGGCAGGAGAAGTGATGGAGGATGTCTGTCTCGGAGATTTTCCTTCCTTCCTTCAGCCCTCTTTCTTTCCAGCCTTCCATCTTCATCCTTCCTTCCTTCTTTTCCTTCCACCTTCTGTCTTTTTCGTCCTTTCCTCCCTACCGCCTCTCCCTTCCTGTCTGTCTTTCTTTTTTTCTTCCACCCTCTTTCTTTTCCTTCCTTCCTTTCTACCCACTTTTCCTTCTTTCCTTCCTTCTTTTTCCTTTCTTTATTTCCTTTTCTTCCCCTTTTTCTTTCTTTCCACCCTCTTTTCCTTCCTTTCTTTTTTCTTTCACCCTCTTTCTTTTCCTCACTTTCTTCCTTTCTACCCACTTTTCCTTCCTTCCTTCATTTTTCCTTCTTTTCTTCCTCTTTTTCTTTCTTTCCACCCTCTTTTCCTTCCTTTCTTTTTTCTTTCACCCTCTTTCTTTTCCTCACTTTCTTCCTTTCTACCCACTTTTCCTTCCTTCCTTCCTTTATTTTTCCTTTTCTTCCTCTTTTCTTTCTTTTCACCCTCTTTTCCTTCCTTTCTTTTTTCTTCCACCCTTTCTTTTCCTCCCTCCCTCCCTCTTTCCTTCCTTCCTTCCTTCCTTCTTTTTCCTTTCTTTCTTTCTTTCCTTCCTTTTTTCTTTCATTTTCTTTCTCTCCACCTTTTTTCCTTCCTTTCTTTTTTCTTCCACCCTTTCTTTTACTCCCTCTTTCCTTCCTTCCTTCCTTCCTTCCTTCCTTCCTTCCTTCCTTCCTTCCTTCCTTCCTTCCTTCCTTCCTTCCTTCCTTCTTCTTTTTCCTTTCTTTCTTTCCTTCCTTCCTTTTTCTTTCATTTTCTTTCTTTCCACCTTTTTCCTTCCTTTCTTCTACTTCCCTCTCTTCCTTCTTCTGTTCCCCCTCCCATCCTCCCTCCCTCCCTCCCTCTCTCTCTCTCTCTCTCTCTTTCTTTTATTTCACACAGAAAGCAATCACACCGAGCTGAGCCCCATCAACTCAGCGCACAGGGACCTTCCTGGGAGAGGCAAAAATGAACCACGCATCCAAGGGATTAATCCAGATCGGGCCCAGAGGAGACCAGCTTTATTCCATCCGTATTTTCCATGGTTCCAGACTTCAGTCGCTGCCAAGGGGTGAGGTGGGGTGGGGGGGTCCCTGGAATTCCTCCCCGTTTCCATTTCTCATTTTCTGCTGGAGATGAAGGACTCCGTGATTGTGGGAAGGGTTGAAAAGGAGGAGGGGGAGGAGAGAGGAATGGCGCTGATGGAGGAGGAAAGGGAGAGGGAGAGGAAGAGGGGTGAGGAGAAGGAGGAAGAGGAAGAATGTGGGGTCCATGGTACTCTCTGAGATTGGTGATTTCCTTGCAGACATTTTATTACCAAACTAGGTAACATCATCAGTGCTAGAAGGGGGGGTTGTAAAGAGGAGGAAGAAGAAACAGGAAGGAAGGAAGGAAGGAAGGAAGGAAGGAAGGAAGGAAGGAAGAAGAAACAAAGGTAGGCATACAGAAAGAAGAAGAAAAGGAAAGGAAAGGAAAGGAAAGAAAGAAAGAAAGAAAGAAAGAAAGAAAGAAAGAAAGAAAGAAGAGAAAGAAAGAGAAGGAAGGAAGGAAGGAAGGAAGGAAGAAAAGAAAGAAAGAAAGAAAGAAAGAAAGAAAAGAAAGAGAAAGAAAGAAAGAAAGGAAAGAAAGAGAAAGAAAGAAAGAAAGTAGACAGACACAGGCAGATAGACAGAAAGACAGACACAGAAAGAAGAAAGAGAGAGAGAGAGAGAGAGAGAGAGAGAGGGAGGGAGGGAGGGGGGGGAGAGAGAGAGACAGGCCTCCAGAAAGACAGGAAGGAAGGATTTAAATAGAAATGCAACAAAGTCAGATTTTTAGTTCAGATTTATCCACTCAAAAACCATTGGACAATTCATGAGCTCCATTTACACAGAACCCTCTATATTACAGGTGTTAAACTCGTGGCCAGTGCGGGTCAGATGTGTCCCACACCCACCCCTGATTTAGCGAAGGGGGAAAAAAAGTTGCGATACGTCACTTGACGACAACCTGTCGACACCCCTCCTCTGTACCTACATCGTTCTCCCTCAGAAGCCGGACACCAGATCTTCTTCACAGTGGATCCTTTGTGTTCCTCAACACCCCTCATGGTGAGATCTGATTTTCCTCCAAGGAGACCCTGGACTTAGTGGGCGATTTCTGCTTTTTCCAAAGAAAGCCAGGTCAGCTGGACGTTTCTGGGCCCCCCGAGCTTCAAACTATCCTTCTGGGGAAGGACATTTCTTCAAAAAAGGAAGGAAGATAGGGCTCAATTCGAATGTAACACATCAGGCAGAGATTCCAGATGTTCTGGCCTACTGACAACCACAAGTCCCAGAGGGTAGTGGCCCACAGCCATCTGGCTGGAAATTATAAAAATGTTCTCCCTCAACCTTGAAAGCCCCACGCTGAAGGAGATGAGTAGAATGAAAAAATGGAAGAGGCCCCAATCGGACGGTCTTGAGGAACCGGATGCATTCCTCAGTCCTTGAAGAAGAAGAGGGACGCTCACCCTAACCTACGGATAGCTGAACTCTTGAAGGGCTCCCCCATCGAAGTCAACGGCCTTGAGATCAAGTCAACCTTTCCGAGTCATCCGAACACCCTCAACGGGATCTCTTGCCTTCTCGCCATTTCCTTCGAGATAGGCTTTTAAGCGTAGGAGCACATTGAGCTGGCTACCTATTTCCCATGCAAACTGACTCTCCTAGAAATAGGCCAGAGGTGGATAACAACATTCGTGGTGATAAGAGAGTTTTGAAGAACGTACATCGATGCTTTTTGAATGCACAACTGGCCAGTGCTGAAAAAGACAGCACAAAGAGGTGGAGGCACGGCGCACACAGCGTTTTTTGGGCTGTCGGCCCAGGCTTTTTGGTCACAGCTCCATCCAACAACAGATGGAAAATAATTGGGGACGGTGGGGGTGGGAAACAGCTCAGGATTAAAAGAGGGGGCCTTACATACTTTATTAAGGGACATCAGCCAAGTTCAGAAGTAGGAAGGAAGGGGGAGAGAGAGAAGGGAGGGAGGAATAAAGGAAAGAGAGGAAAGGAGAAGAGAGGGAGGAATAAAGGAAAGGGAGGGAAGGAGGAAGAGGAGGAGGAGGGAGGAGGAGAGAAAGAGGAGAGGAAAGAAGGGAGGAAGGAGAGAAGAGAGGAAGGAGAGAAGAGGGAGAAAGGAAGGAAAGGTTGGAGGAGGAGGAAGAACAGGAAGTGGGGAGAAAGGAGAGAAGGAAGCAAGGAGAAGGAAGGAAGGAAGAGAGAAGGCAGAGGAAGGAGGAAGGATGGAAAGATGGAGGAGGTGGGAAGAAGGAAAGAATGAGAAGAAAGAGAGGTTGAGAAAGATGGAAAGGAAGGGGAGGAGGGAGAGAGAAGTGGAAAGAAGGGACGAAGGAGAGAAAGGATGAAGGAGAGAAGAGAGGAAGGAGAGAAGAGAGGAAGGAGAGAAGGGAGGGAGAAAGGAAGGAAAGGTTGGAGGAGGAGGAAGAACAGGAAGTGGGGAGAAAGGAGAGAGGGAAGCAAGGAGAAGGAAGGAAGGAAGAGAGAAGGCAGAGAAAGGAGGAAGGAT
>NC_142008.1:2021226-2094200 GCF_049901715.1 Pseudonaja textilis
GTGATAGTGAGTTGGCCACGCCCAGCCAGTCACATGACCCTCCAAGCCACGCCCTCCAACTAAGCCATGCCCAAAGAACCGGTTGTTAAAAAATTTGAATCCCACCCATGGAAGCAACCCAGAACTAAGGAGAAACTTCCAAACAGTGAAAACAATTAACCAGTGGAACGCCTTGCCACCAGAAGTTGTGGGTGACTGCAATTCAACTCTCATTACGGAAAGGCAAATGCTGAAGGATCTCACAGAAATGTCCTACAGAATTCATGAAGGTAGTTCAACCGTAGAAGCTAAGAGAGATAAAGAGAAGATGGTGGAAGTAGAGACAGGATAACAAAATAGCAAAGTCGAAAGGGGCCTTGGAGGTCTTCCAGTCCAACCGGTGCTCATTCAGGAGACCCTACACCAATTCAGGCAAATGGTTGTGCAAAATCAGTGTGGAGACCGAATGTGGGGTTTGATTTGATGGCTCAAAGAGAACCTTCCAACGTGAGGGTTCCAGAAATGGCGACCAACTGGGGAACGTTCACAGAAGGTCTTCCATGACGTGAAGGACCTGCTACCAGGAACAGCTCAGGGATCTTGATCCCCAGATACACAACAAAACTGAAATACCCGAAGTTTGTCCTACAGAAGAAAGTGTGGCCTTACCTCCTGTTGATCCATAAAACCACAGGACAAGGAAGCCTGTCCAGATGGACCTCACTAGATACTTCCTGGCTCCAAGTTGTTCACCAGTGGAAAAAAGATGTTCCATGAAGTTTGTCCTTCACTAGAAGTCCTCAAACTGAGATGTCACACTCATCCACCAGCAACGGATTCTATACTGAGCAGGGGGGTGAATGACAGGACCTCCAAAGTATCTCCCAACCTTGTCATCCTATGGAATCAATGATGCTCTTCTCCTTTTCAATCTGTTTTCCCCCCAGAATAAGGACAAAGCACCATGGTTGTTCTTGTAACTCTGAGAGGGACCTTGGAGTCCCAGTGGACGATCCCTTAAACATGAGCCAGCCATGTGCAGCCGCCGCCACAAAAGCGAATACAATCCTTGGTTGTATAAACAGAGGCATAGAATCAAAATCACATGATGCATCAGTATCATTTTATAAAGCCACGCTTTGAATACTTTTGGTCACCACATTAGAAAAAAAAAGAGGTTGAGACTTTGGGGGAAAAGTGGAAAGACCACCAACTAAGATGATTAAAGGCCTGGAGACTAAAACATACGAAGAACAGGATTTGGGTATGGCCGGAGAAGTTTTCCCTTGCATGCTAAACAACTAATTCCATAACACGGTCAACTATTTACTAAGACTTCATTATTATTGCTCTTCTCATCCTTCCTATTACCCATCCTTTTCCATTTATTGCTTGTATTTTTATGATTATATGGTTTTATTTAGTTTCCTAGTATGATTTTGTTTATTTAGTATGCTATCACGAAGTGTTGTAACTTATGATTCTTGACGAATGTATTTTTATGTACACTGAGAGCATTTGCACCAAAGACAAATTCCTTGTGTGACCAAGGTGCAAAGACAAATTCCTTGTGTGACCAATCACACACTTGACCAATAAAGAATTCTGTCCCGTTCCCTGCCATTCCATAGAAAAGGACTAGGAGAGACATGATACCCAGGATTTGAGAGGCTGGGGGCCAATTTCCAAAGCACCAGAAGGCAGGACAAGAAACAATGGATAGAAACTAATTGAGGAGAGAAGAACTAACTTCCTAACAGTGAGGACAATTAACCAGGGGAACCTCTTGCCTCTTGATACCGTAGGTGTTTCATCATTGGAGGTTTTGAAGAAAAGATCATACAACCATTTGTCTAAAATGGCACATTATTTCCTGCTTGAGCAGGCGGTTGGACTAGAAGACCTCCAAAGTCCCTTCCAGCTATATTCTGATTGATTGATTGGTTGGTTGATTGATTGATTTGGAACTTCTTTACTAGCTTAGCCCTGCTGGCTCCAAACCTAGGAGCCGAAACCCTCCAATAATCGTGGAAAGCAGTTAATGGTTGTTAAATGATGGTTGCCAGGAGCCAAAATCCTGTTTTGCAGATCCTCCCCCCACCTTCCAATCAGCCCAAATGTTCCCCAGTTCACCTCCTGGGAACAAAGTGTGAATTTTTGGGACACACCCGTTCGCTCGCCCGTTTCCTGGAATCAACTTAAAATAAACTTCCACTTAAGGAGGACTTGTTTTTCCGCCCCCTTAAAATGGGACTTCGGGGGTCAGGCTTCCCATTTTATCCCATCGTTGTGCCATTTCTTCTCGGGGAGGGCATGGAGCAGAGGCCCGTTTCTCAGCCCCCGCCCCCCATTTGCAAATAATTTGATTTTTTCGAAACGCGAGCCAGCGCTTTGTCTCCCAGCCTGGAGAAGAGGAAGGAGAAACATTTGCGGCGTTTCGCGCGCGCACACGTGCACCAAGAGGGGGAGGGACACATCTGGTGTGGTTGCGGAGTGCGGGAAGCCCCAGCAGTGTGTTCCCAGACCTGTTGGGAGGGTGAAGAGAAGGAGGACAAAGCTTTGCGGCTTGTGATGAGATGTCCCACCCATTTCCTTTCCGAGCCCTTCCCAAAACATGTTAAAAGAACCAAGCCAAGATAAATCAGGGCTTGTGAAAGTTTCGTGCCCTTTACTGGAGTTTGGAAACTTTCTTTTGAGGGGAAGAACAATCAGAGAGTTGGAAGGGACCTTGGAGGCCATCTAGTCCAACCCCCGCCCCCCCCTCAAGCAGGAAACCCTATACCATTTCAGGCAGATTGGACACCCAGGGGATTGGATAGATGATCTCCAAGGTCCCTTCCAACTCTGTGATTCTGTCATTCCGCTAGATGGTTGTCCAATGTCTTCTTAACCTTCCAGTTACTTTGCTGATAGGGGAAAATCTCAGGAATTGAAATATTAGCTCATATGGTTTGGTCTGGTCCTTCTTTTCTCGTTTGAGATGACAGGATTAGATTGCCTGACACAATTTTGGGTCAATCACTCGTTTGTCCAAACTGCACGTCTCCTTCTTGGGTATTTGGAATCTGTCAAAGGACCAAGAACTATGAGTTTCCATTAATTGCCTTGAACTGTGAGGTGGGTGTTGAAGGAAGGAAGGAAGGAAGGAAGGAAGGAAGGAAGGAAGGAAGGGAGAGAGAGAGGGAAAGGGGAAGAAGGCAGGAAGGGGTAAGGGAAGGAAAGGGAGGAAGGAAAGAGGGAAGGGAGAGGAAGGGAGGCAAGGAAGGAAGAGTAGGGAAGATGGAAGGAAGGCGGATAGAAGGATGGAAAGATATAAGGAAAAGCAGGAAGGAGGCAAGGAAGAATGGAAGAGAAATAAAAAAAGGGAGAGAGGAAAATAAATAAATAGAAAGAAGAAAAGAAGGGAGGGAGGGATGGAAGGAAGGGAAGAGAGGAAAGAAGGAAGAAAGGGAGGGAAGAAAAAGAAAGAAAGAAAGGAAAGAAAGAAAGAAAGAAAGAAAGAAAGAAAGAAAGAAAGAAAGAAAGAAAGAAAGAAAGAAAGAAAGAAAGACTTTCCACCCCACAGGTTGCAGAAAAGAGTTATCGTGCTGCACAAAGACAGAATCCTGCACTTGTTTGCAGCAATAAATTATCGGTATGTGTGCTGTCTCAACATCTGAAGCAGGAGTTTGTTTTGCTTGCTTGTTTTTGTTGTGACAAAGAGTGAACGAACAAATCTTTTGAGCAATATTGTCATAGTTTTCGTTCTTCTGCTCCTAACATCCTTGGCCAAGCCTTTTTTTTTTTTTTTTTTGGTCTTTTCTTTTTTCAAATTCTTACAATTATTCCCTTAAATAAAAATACAATACTTCGCGACCTCTGTTGGCCGCGTGTTTATTTTGCTTTTGTAAATTAGTTCAGCACAACTGAAAAAAAAAAAAAAGTACAACTTTGGCTCTTATCCCCAAAGTCAGCTTAATCAAATTACCGATTTAACCCTTTTTCAGGGTTTGGAACAAGCCATACAGCCTGGATCAACTCAGCTCACTAAGCTGGTGTTTTGCAACCTCACAATATTTAAGATGTCTGGATTTCAGCTCACAGAATTCTGGGAATTGAAGTCCATTCATGCTGGCTGAGGGAATTCTGGGAGTTGGTCCAAGAATCCTGGCTGGGAAATTAATAAGAGAATAAAAGAGTTGGAAGGGACCTTGGAGGCCATCTAGCCCAACCCTTTACTGAAGCAGATACTACACCATTTCAGACAAGTCGTTGTCCGATCTCTTCTTGAAAGCCTCCAGTGTTGGAGCATTCACGACTTCTGGAGTCAAGCTGTTCCACTGATCGATTGTTCTCACTGTCAAGAAATTCCTCCTTAGTTCTAAGTTGCTTCTCTCCTGGATTCGTTTCCACCCGTTGCTTCTTGTCCTGCCTTTTTAGGTGCTTTGGAGGGTAAGTTGACCCCCTCTACTTTGGGGCAGCCCCTCAGATATTGGAAGGCTGCTATCATGTCACCCCTAGTCCTTCTTTTCACTAAACAAGACATGCCCAGTTCCTGCAACCGTTCTTCACATGTTTCAGCTCTCTAATCGTCCTAGTTGCTCTTCTCTGCACTTTTTCCAGAGTCTCAATATCTGGGAATTCTGGCAGTTGAATTTTAATGTCATTGAGGTTCAGGAAGAGTCCACTAACCTTCCAAAATGCCAATCAAGTGAAAGATATAGGTAGTCCTATAGGTAGTGTAATACCACTGAAAAAAGAGAGTTGAGTTATGACTATTTTTAACACTTATGACCATTGCAAAATTCCCATAGACATGGGATCAAAATTCAGATGCTTGGCAACTGACTCATATTTATGACATCTGCAGTGTCCTGGGGTCATGTGATCACCATCACCTCTCTCTCTCTCCTACCTACCTAATCTACCTACCTACTTATATCCATTTATCTGTCTGTATCTACCTACCAGTCTGTCTCTCTCTACCTACCCACCTACCTACCTATTTACTTGCCTACCTATCATCCATCTATCCCGTCTGTCTGTCTGTCTATCTATCTATCTATCTATCTATCTATCTATCTATCTATCTATCTACCTATCCACCTACCTACCTACCTATCATCCATCGATTTGTCTGTATCTATCTACCTCCCTCCCTGTTTCTCTACCTATCTACCTACCCACCTACCTACCTATTTACCTACTTATCATCCATCTGTCTGTCTATCTGTCCATCTATTTGTCTATAGCTACCTACTTACCTGTCTGTTTGTCTACCTACCCACCCACCTCCCTACCCACCTCCCTATTTACCTACCTACCTATCAGCCATCTATCCGTCTGTCTGTCTGACTGACTGACTGACTGTCTGTCTATCTATCTATCTATCTATCTATCTATCTATCTATCTATCCATCTAACTAACTAACTACCTACCATCCATCTATTTGTATCTATTTACTTACCTCCCTGTTTCTCTACCTATCTACCTACTCACCTACCTATTTACCTATTTATCATCCATCTATCTATCTGTCCATCTGTTTATCTATATCTACCTACTTACCTGTCTGTCTACCTACCTACCCACCTACCTATCAGCCATCTATCCGTCTGTCTGTCTGTCTATCTGTCTATCTATCTATCTATCTATCTATCCATCCATCTAACTACCTACCTGTATATCTATACCTCTATATCTATCTACTTACCTCCCCATTTCTCTACCTATCTACCTATTCACCTACCCACCTATTTACCTACCTATCATCTGTCTGTCTGTCTGTCTGTCTGTCTATATCTATCCATCTACCTACTTATCACCCATCTATTTGTCTGTATCTACCTACTTACCTGTCTGTTTCTCTACCTATTTACCTCCCTACCCCCCCACAGCTACCTATCCTATCTGTAGAAATCCCCCTATTAATATGACAGATCCGTTTTCCTGGGGGGGCGCGTGTCCCCCTTTCGCAACTTTCTGGTGAGCGAAGTCAAGGAAGGAGCAGGAAGCCAGATTCACTTAACAACCACGTTCTTAACAGCTGCAATGTTGTTCCGCTTAACAACTGCGGTTAAAAAAGATAGTCTAACTGGGGCAAAAATTCACTGAACGCTTGTCTCCCTTAGCAACGGAGACTTTGCAACCTGAGTTGTGGCCGTCAGTCGAGGACTTTCATAGTGTGAGAAGGGAACGCTGGGCGAAACCCGTCCTGAAATCATTTTTCTGGGGAGGAGCCTCATAATTCACCCCCTCCGGGGATTTTCCAGGCTTCAAACCTAGAACAATAAATGATAAGAGCCATGGAGAGAGTTACACCTTCCTCACGGCCTCCTCTGCCAACCACAACAAAGATTATTTTTCCTCCCACTGTCTTCAGAGTTTCCCATTAAGCCAGAAAAGCCAGCTTTTAAAAGCTATTTTTAAATCTGATTTAAAAGTGCCATTTTCCCTGCAGAGGCTCATCGCTCAAGCAGAAATTACAGATTAAGCTGTTTCATAAATCTGATTTAGAGACGAACCCAACCCATAAATTTATAGATTTATGCAGGGAAGGCCTCGACTGAAGGTTGCAATGCAGCCCAAAGTTTCTGTTGTTAAGTGAGAGACATTGGTTAGTGAGCTTTACCCCGTTCAATGGCCTTCCTTGCTACGGTCGGTAAGTGAATCCCTGTCATCGTTAACTTAGTCACACAGTCATTAAGTGAATCTGGACTTCCCTCCTATCAGAAGGTCGCAAAAAGAGGATCACATAACCACGAGAGATTACGACCGTCATAAATATGAGACAGTTGCCCAGCATCTGAATTTTAATCGCACGATCATGAGGATGCTGCAATGGTCATAAGTGTGAAAAACAATCATAAATCACTTTTTTTCAGTGCTGTGGTAACTTTGAACGGTCACTAAATGAACTGTTATAAGTTGAGGGCTACCTATATTTGCAGAACTTGATTGCTGCAGTCTCTTCCAGCCATGACTGTACACCAGGGGCAGGAATGGATTTTGCAAAGCGTAAATGTGTTACATGCACGCACGCACACTCACTCAAACGCACACACGTGGAGTTTTCACACGCTCTTCGAAAAATTTGGTTCCTTGTCCGGACCTTATTTTTTTTGAAACAAATATTAGCATTGTGCTGGAGAAGTCTGCATGCAGTAATGATCACTTCATTATTATTAATAACCATGGCAACAGAGTGGAAATTAATCATAATCGTTGGGCTAATTTTTTTTTTTTTAAGGGGAAAAAATAATAATTGCCCTAGAAACAGAGGCTGCGAAACAAACAAATGGTATCCGTGAGATTGGATTCCCAGAAAAGTAATAAGGATCATTTCCGATTGGATGTCCCTGCTGAGATTGATGGGCCACCAGGGAAGGGAAGAGGGAGGGAAGGGAAGGGAAGAAGGAGGGAAGGAAAGGAAAGGAAAGGAAGGGAAAGGAAAGGAAAGGAAAGGAAAGGAAAGGAAAGGAAAGGAAAGGAAAGGAAAGGAAAGGAAAGGAAAGGAAAGGAAAGGAAAGGGGGAGGGAAGAGGGAGGAAGGAAAGGAGAGGAAAGGAAAGGAAAGAGGGAGGGAAGGAAAGGAAAGGAAAGAGGGAGGAAGGAAAGGAAAGGAAAGAGGGAGGGAAGGAAAGGAGAGGAAAGGAAAGGAAAGAGGGAGGGAAGGAAAGGAAAGGAAAGGAAAGAGGGAGGGAAGGAAAGGAGGAGGAAAGGAAAGGAAAGAGGGAGGGAAGGGAAGGGAAGGAATGGAGGGAAGGAAAGGAAAGGAAAGGAAAGGAAAGGAAAGGAAAGGAAAGGAAAGGAAAGGGGGGAGGGAAGAGGGAGGAAGGAAAGGAGAGGAAAGGAAAGGAAAGAGGGAGGGAAGGAAAGGAAAGGAAAGAGGGAGGGAAGGAAAGGAAAGGAAAGAGGGAGGGAAGGAAAGGAAAGGAAAAAGGAAAGAGGGAGGGAAGGAATGGAGGAAGGAAGGAAAGGAAAAGAGGGAGGGAAGGAAAGGAGAGGAAAGGAAAGGAAAGAGGGAGGAAGGGAAGGGAAGGAATGGAGGGAAGGAAAGGAAAGGAAAGGAAAGGAAAGGAAAGGAAAGGAAAGGAAAGGAAAGGAAAGGAAAGGAAAGGAAAGGAAAGGAAAGGAAAAAGGAAAGAGGGAGGGAAGGAATGGAGGAAGGAAAGGAAAGAGGGAGGGAAGGAAAGGAAAGGAAAGGAAAGGAAAGGAAAAAAGGAAAGAGGAGGGAGGGAAGGAATGGAGGGAAGGAAAGGAAAGAGGGAGGAAGGAAAGGAAAGGAAAGGAAAGAGGGAGGGGAGGGAGGGAGGAAGGAAGGAGGGAGGGAAAGGGAGGGAAGAGGAAAGGAGAGGAGGGAGAGGAAGGAAGACATGCATGCAAAAGATCTATTAAGGTCTATTAAAACATCATCTCCACCCCGCCACCCACCCCAAACAGGCCAAATCCCTAAATCTGAGCACCCCACAACACCGGCTGTGTGAAAAGGGCTCTGCCTGGGGACGGGAGGCCTTGGGGACAACTTTTGTAGTGATGTTTCTATCTGAAAAAAACAAACAAACCAGATTTTTGACCAGAGGGGAGAGATGCTAAAACTTTGGAGCAAATGGAAAGAAAACTTTTGCAGCCCCTGGCAAAGATCCTTAAATTCAACGCTTGTTTTTCCTCGGAATAACAAAACCGAGATAGGCCGAATGTTCCTTATCTCGCTGGCCTTCCGGTGGCTGCAGAAAGGCTGCCCTGGGACGAGGTGGTGAATCACAGGTCCTCGCACTTACAACAGTTTGTTTAGCGACCGTTCGAAGGGGCAGTGGAGTGGAAGAAAAGCAACTTGCAACCGAACATCCCCACGGTCCCATTTTCAAAATTTGGGAATTTGGCACGGAGAGGGCATCTTCAAATTACAGCCGTTCCTTTAATGACCATTTGAAGTTGCAACCGCATTGGGAAAAAAAAGGGACTTACGACTGTGTTTCACAGTTACGACCGTTGCAGGCATCCCCACGGTCATGTGATCAAAATTCAGACGCTTGGCCAGTGTCTCATATTTATGACGGTCACAGTGTCCCTGGGTCATGCAATCCCCTTTTAGAGACCTTCTGACAAGCAGGGGGGGGGAGCTGGATTCACTTAATGACCACATGACTCACGACCACTGCGATGATTGGCTTAACAATCCTGGCCAAACAGATCGTAAAAGCAGTTGTTACTCACTTAACAACCATTTTGCCTAGTGATGTTGAAGGTTTTTTTCTCTAACAGCTTAAACCGTCACGTGAACCCAGAAGGCTGAGGTGTGTCCTGGCAGTCCTTGACTTACGACCACAATTGAGCCAAAGATTTCCATTGCTTAAGCAAGACAGTTGTTCATGGAGCTTTTCCCCATTTTACGCCCTTCTTTGCCACCGTTGCTAAGCGAATCCCTCCAGGTGTTACATTAGTCCCATGGTCGTTAAGCGAGTCGCAACTTCCCCATTGACTTTGGCTTGTCAGGAGGCTGCCAGAGGGGATCACGTAACCCTGCTGGGACGCTGCGACCGTCATAAATACGAGTCAGTTGCCAAGGGTCTTAATTTGGATCACGTGAGCCAGGAGAGGCTGCAACGTTCGGAAGGGTGAAAAACGGCCCTAAGCCTCTTTTTTCAGTGCTGTCATAACTTCAAACGGTCACTAAACGAACGGCTGTAAGTGGAGAACCACCTGTAAGAGTTTGCACGGCGGAATTCAGCCAAAACCTTTCGCTGCTTTTCTGGTTCTCGCTTCCCAATTAAAACCTACATGCCTCGGCATGCAAAACCATCTGTTTTACACCCGTTCCCTCCACGTCCCCCAGCCCTGTAATAAAAAATTCCACAATTCTTGGCAGAATTTTCGGATTCAGATGACGGTTTTGACATGTACGGCTCCCCATTCGATCCTACCCTATCATCGCCTTCCAAAATTCCAGGATGTGATTGCAATGTTGTTTTACAAGCTGAAAAATCCCAGACTAGGGGTCCCGGGGGTGGGTGGGGGCTGGGGGCTGGGGAGGGGGCTCTCCTCCATGCCTTTTCTAATGGGCCTCTGATTCGTCCCACCCTTAAGAGCCGCCCGAAGTCTCTTGCACTTACATTTTAATTTTAATTTGCAGGTAAAACGATTAATTGCAGGTGGTCCTGGGCTCAGGTCCATAATTAAGCCCCAAATTGCTGTAGCAAAGTGACTCAGTTGTTAAGTGAGTTTTGTCTCATTTTTACAGCCTTTCTTGCCGCTGTTGTTAAGTGAATTCCTCTGTCTGTCTGTCTGTCTGTCTGTCTGTCTGTCTGTCTCTCTCTCTCTCTCTCTCTCTCTCTCTCACCCACACACACTCTCTGTCTCACAATCTCTCATTCTCTCTTTCCCTTTCATTGTCTCTCATTTTCTCTCGTTTTCTCTTTATTCTCCCATTCTCTCTCACACACACATTCTCTCTCCAGCATTTTCCATTTTCTCTCGTTCTCTTTCCCTTTCATTGCCTCTCCCATTTTCTCACTCTTTCTGTTTCTCTCTCATCCAATCTCTCTCTCTCACACACAGACTTTCTCTCACACATATTATTTCTCATTCTCTCTTTCCCTTTCGTTCTTTCTCTCATTCACTCTCTCTCTCTCCCTCCTTCTCTTTCCCTCCCTCTCTCTGTCATTCACTCTCTCTCTCCCTCCCTCTCTCTCTCTCCTGTCTCATTCCAGGATTATTTGGGGGGAGGCAAGAAGGGGGGGTTCTTGGAAGCAAGCAAGGGGTGCAACTGACTCCTCTGTTATGTCTGCACTGCTGGGCCAAGACCCCTGCGGTGTTTGGCAGAAACTGGTGCCGCCTGCGCGAGAAAGGGAAGAAAAATTAACAGAGCATGTGATGCGGAGGAAGAAGAGCCGTTTGACCCCATGGCCAAGGACTTCTAGCAGGTCTGGATTTAAGGGGTGGGGGAGATAGTGGGATGTGGGGAGATAAGGGCCCAGATGCTGACAGGGTGCCTGTTAAGAATTCCACCAGCTGTGGTCTCGCATGAACTTGGATTGCACCGTACCAAGCACGAGGTCCCTTCCGGGGTTACACCCGCCTCTCCGTCCTGCCAAAGATTGACTGCCCGGTTTGGAGGTAGGAGAGTCAAGGCCATGAGGCAGGACCTTTGGGTCATGCTTGGTCCAAAGCTGGAGGAAGGATAAAGGCAGGACAGCGGGGAGGAAAAGGAGGGTGGCGGTCCTTGGTGCTCTCTGAGCTGGGTGCTTTCCTTGCAGATGTTTCATGACCGAACTAGGGAACAACATCAGTGCTAGAAGGGAGTGGGGTTTGCAGAGAGGAGGAGGAGGAGGAGGAGGAGGAGGAGGAGGAGGAAAATGACTGTGGGGTCTTAGCTGCTCTCTGAGCTGGGTGCTTTCCTTGCAGATGTTTCATGACCGAACTAGGGAACAACATCAGTGCTAGAAGGGAGTGGGGTTTGCAGAGAGGAGGAGGAGGAGGAGGAGGAGGAGGAGGAGGGAGGAGGAGGAGGAGGAAAATGACTGTGGGGTCTTAGCTGCTCTCTGAGCTGGGTGCTTTCCTTGCAGACATTTCATGACCCAACTAGGCAACATCATCAGTGCTAGTAAGCAAATAGACCAACCGTCTGAATTTTGATCAGGAGACCATATGAAAAACAACCACTTTTTTTTCAGTGCCAATGTAACTTTGAACGATCACTAAATGAACTAATGCAGGTTGAGGAATTCCTGTACGTGAACTCAACTTCTTGGATCCCCATAAAATTGTGTCCAGATATTCTGAGCTCCACATTAAAGCAGAAAACATGCAGTTCCAGCTTTTCTAACCGCATAAATTATGTTGAGTATCCAGGAATTCACAGCACAACAAGATAAAATAAGAACCTTTTTGCCATTCCATATTATCCAGTTGAAGTTCTATCTTCCGCAGAAGAATCTCAGAGGTATGGCCAACTGTGTTTTTAGTAGACTGACGATGTAGCTAAGTTATGTCTACGTTGCATCTAGTTATGGTCGCCACGATATCAAAAAAGATATTGATGGACCACTGAGGGACTATGTACGGCGATGAAGAGAAGGATTGGGACATGATAGCATCTTCCAGTACTTGAGAGAGTGTGGCGAAGAAAAGAGGATCTACCTAATCCACAGAACAGAAAACAATGGATTGAAAGTTATTTAGGAGAGAAGCAACCTAGAACTAAGGAGAAATTTCATGTCAGTGAGAATTATTTGTCCAGAATGGTATAGACCTTCAAGGCTATCAAACTCTGCAATTCTGTTTCTTTCTTCTGGAACAGGCACCAACTCTTGGTCTTCAGCCTGCTGTTGAAGATATTTAGCTTCTGTGGAGTCTCAGCGAAGAACCTCTCAACCCTTCCGAGAACTGCCAAGACTTTATGAAGACAATCCAAGAATTTCAAAGTGATGCAATTAAGGAGAAGATTCATAAATCCACCGCAGACTTTATGTCAGGACCAAACGGGCTCATTGAATAAAGTCACCCCACCTCATGACAACGATGGGCCGCCACCATGGTCTCCATGAATAATAACCACAATGGTTATTGATATTGCTATCGATCCAAAAGGATGAGCCCGTTCATCCAACTAATTGTTGCTTGGAGGTTTCCCATCTCCGCGTTGGCTTGGTCACATCATGTTTAGCTTGGAAAGCTGAGAAGAACTTTGAAGAACCTTGGCTTCCGGGCCTTGGTTCTTGAAGGAGACCTTGGCCACATGAGCTACTGTCCCAAAGACAACCTTGTGGTGGTTTGGAAAGAAACACCCTTCCTAGGGTTGGGAAATATTTTCACATCCAATTTTTGTTGGTCCTGGATCTTGTAGAACAGGAGATCTGCCAGGAAGGACTCTTTTACGAGGCTCACCACAGCCAACTTGAGTCGTTCCAGCTTTCTTGGCCAATTCCAGACTATCAAAAGGGATGAGTTGTCTCCAGAGAAGGTCCAGATCACCAGTCAACATTATGAGGTGGGATGAGAAGGTCCAGAAGCTAGCTTTGGCTCCATATTTAGAGATACCAACCAAGCGCAGAGAGCATCAAGGACTCCATAGTTCAACCCTGACCTTTAAATATTGTCTTCTATTGGAGAGATATCATATATCTTATAGAATAGAATAGAATGGAATGGAATAGGATAGGATAGGATAGGATAGGATAGAATAGAATTCAATTCTTTTATTGGCCAAGTGTGATTGGACACACAAGGAATTTGTCTTGGTGCAAACGCTCTCAGTGCACATAAAAAGAAAATATACATTCGTCAAGAGTCAAGAATCATAAGATACAATACTTAATAACAGTCATAGGGTACAATAAGCAATCAAATCATACTAGGAAACAGTCAATAGAAATTGCAAGGATACAAGCGACAAAGTTACAGTCCTACAATCACAAGTGGGAGGGGGTGATAAGGAGTGATGAGATTAACAGTAATAGTAGTGCAGACTTTGTAAATAGTTGGACAGTGTTGAGGGAATTATTTGTTTAGCAGAGTGATGGCGTTCGGGAAAAAAACTGTCCTTGTGTCTAGTTGTTCGGGGTGCAGTGCTCTCTATAGCGTCATTTTGAGGAAGGAATTGAAACAATTTATGTCTGGGATGTGAGGGGTCTGTAAATATTTTCACAGCCCTCTTTTTGACTTGTGCTTATCTTTTTAACTCTTTATCTTCTTGTTGAAAGTCTGACAGGTGGGGAAGGCCCCAAGTGCTGAAAACGGTTCTTCTTGGTCACAGGAGATGCCATGATGAATGAGGTGAGGCTCAACATAGTTCTCCACAGATATGAGTCAGATGCTTCCATCTGAAGCGTCTGTTCAATAGTTAACTTCTATCCAGTCTGAAATGATATTCATTAACGTATTAGCAGAGTGTTCCTCCATCTTAACTTTGAAGTCATGTGGACTTCAACTCCCAGAATTCCCCGGCCAAGTGACTAGAACAATTAAATTAAATTAAAACTTGATAAAGTAAAACAATATAATAAAGTAAAATGATGAAATGAAATAAATGAAAAACCAAAACGCTAAAATATAACAATAAAACAAAATGCTAAAATGAAATAAAAAGTAAAATAAAATTAAAGGCTAAGATAAAAATGTTAAAATTGACTGAAATAAAGTGTTTAAATTAACTAAAATAAAATGCTAAAATAGAATGATTTGTAAAATAAAATAAAATGCTAAAATTAACTAAAATAAACTGTTTAAAATTAACTAAAGTAAAGTAGTAAAATAAAATATTTATTTGTATATTTAGAAAATGTATATGGCCGGCTCTGGGGGACTTACAAGCAGTAAAACACAGTATAAAAATTAAAAACAAAACAAAACAATAACCCTATAACAATAAATAAAATAAAAAAAACTGAAATGCTAAAAAAACAATCAAATAAAATAATTATAAAACAAAGTAAAATAAAACATAATAAATAATAAAATATAAAATAAAATAAATTATAAAATAAAATACAGTAAAATAAAATACAGTAAAATTATAAAAAATAAAATATAATACAATGACATAAAACGAAAAATAAGAAAAGAAAGTAAAAGAAAAGAAAGCAAAATAAAATAAAGTAGAACAAAAAAAACACAGAAAAAAGCAAAATAAAGCAAAATAAAACAAATTAAAATGAAATGAAAAGGGAAAAAATTATCTTTTTCCTCCTGGCCTTAGAGATGAGGGCAGTTTAAAAGCTAGCCCCCTTCTCTTGCCCCCAAAACAAACATAACTTCCTGACCTTCCATCCAGAGCTTCTCTGCCGCCTTCTTTCTATTTCTTAGAAGAACCAGATGTCCTAAGCCATGAGTAGATGACCAGCCAGGCAACGGCTTTCAACAGTTTATTAACCCTCATTAGCAAACGAGTGTTTATGTTGGGACAGCCTTCCCCGAAACGGGTGCCAAATTGGGAATTGCCAGGCTAAAGTGGTTGTCGGTTGTCATAAGGCCGTGTGGTTCGGAAGGAAGTGAACTCTACTCTACTCTGACTTGAGAGTCTGAAGACCATCAACGCCTTTTTTGAGGAGAAGGGCTTGCAGTCTCCTTCACGAAGGAAGAAATCAGATCAAAGCTGTGGCATTGAAACCCAAAAATTAAGAAAGCGACATCCATCATCCTCATGAGCCCAAATCAAACCCTGTTGAGAACCACCAAGAGGACTTTGAGATCAACAGAAGAGGGGATGGGTAGATCAAGGGTGGGTGAGGTCCTTGGTGCTCTCTGAACTGGGTGGTTTTCTTGCAGACATTTCAGGACCCGACTAGGTAATGTCATCAGTGCTAGGAGTTGCCAAATTTTGATCGTGAGACATGCGGATGCTGCAATGGTTGTAACTAGGCAAGATTGTCTGTGCTAGAAAGGAGAAGAGTGTGTGGAGAAGAGGAGGAGGAGGAGGGGAAGGACTGTGGTGTTTTGGTTGTTTTATTACAGACGTCTCATGACCCAGCTATGGAACATCATCAGTGCTAGAAAGGAGGGGAGTTGCAGGGAGGAAGAGGAGGAGGAGGAGGAGGAGGAGGAAAAAGAAAACACAACATATGCAAGGTTGTGAACATATCTAATTCTCCTTCTTCCTCCTGTTTCCTCATAACGACAGCCCTGTGGTGTAAGTTGGGTTGAGAGAGAGAGAGAGAGACTGGCCCAGAGTCACCCATCCACCTTTTGTGCCTAAGGAAGAACTAAAACTCTCCATCTCCTGGTGATTGGCCCAAAGTTAGGCCTAAGGTGCGACTAGAACTCACTGTCTCCTGGTTTCTGGGCCAGCCACCTCAACTACCAAATCAAACTGATTCCTGTTGTTATAACGTGACCATAATCATGGTTATAATAATGCTCCTTTTAGCTAATCAATTCCATTTCCCAAGTTCCATTTCCCAGCTGGACAGCTGCGTAAACTGTAAATGCTGGCTTGTTCTCATACAGCTGGACTTTGGAATCTGACCAGCAATTCTGGCTTCTGAGGTGTTGAAACCAGGGGTTGGGCTGCTAGCAGTTTGCAGCGGTTCAGACGAACCGGTAGCTAATTTTATCGTTTTTAATTACCAGTAAATCCCACCCCTGGCTGGTCCCACCCATCCATCCATCCCCGGAGTCCCCACACGGCCCGTTTGGATCGCAGGTAAGTGCAGGGCCCACGCAGAGGTTCAGGGAGGGTGAAAACAACCCCCCGCCTGCTATGGTGCAGGAGGCCAGCTAGGCCACGCCCACCGTGGCCACGCCCACCCAGCAACCGCGCTGAAATGTTTGGAGCCCACCCATGGTTGCAACCCGGGAGTGAGACGGATGTTACAGGAGCCAAGATTTCTTTCGACGTTTTGTGCAGTACACAAACAGCTGCATTAAAGCACCTTTCGTGATGTATAAATCAGTCCGGAGATCCACACCCTTCAGCGCTTCCACGACAATGTGGTTTTAATCAGGGCTGTGGGGTTTAGGGTTGGGTGTGTTTGGATAAAGACACAGATTTATATACGGATATAAAATATATATGCTCAGCTCTCAACTAGTGTGTGTGTGTGTTGGGGCTTTGCAAATCCTTTCCAATATTGAAAAGCCGAATATACTGGAATTTCTCATTCATATTCCTGCCAATAAATAAAGACAGTCCCCCACTTACAACCGTTCGAATTTATAACTGCACTAAAAATAATGACTAATGACTGTTTTTTTTCACACTTACGACCATTGCAGCATCCCCAGGGTCACATATGATCAAATTCAATCACTCTGCAAATGGCTCCTATTTATGACGGTCGCAGCGTCCCCTTCGCTTGTCCAAAGGTCGCAAAATGGGATCACGTCACCCCAGGACACTGCAAGCGTCATAAATACGAGGCAGTTGTCCGAATTTAAAGTACATTTCATAAACGGTCGTAAGTCAAGGACTACCTGCAAGTCGGGCTGCGTTCTCAAGCAACGAGGCCGCTGCAAAAGGCAGAAATGACCCCTGAAAGTCACCAGCATAGTTAGATAAAGATGAATCTTGGTTTAAATAGAATAAATCAGGTCCAACGGCTTTGTGTAACCTCAGAGATGAGCGTTTCCATGTTTGCGTTGGAAACTGTGGATTGGTCAATGGGTTGAGCTTGAGAATGAATATATTCGTTGGCCTGTCATTCATCCATCGCTCTGATTCATGGCTGGCTTCACCACTCCTTCCTCTGTCATCAGTTCATCCCCCTTTTCCCCTCTGAATGCTCAGTTCAGAAGTGTTTAACTTAAGGATGAATAAATCCTATCTCCAAATTCCAAAGCTAACAGAACACCTCACAGGGATTATTTTGATGGAATCTAAACCTCACTTCAGCTGTCTAGACCTCCAAAAAATAGTTAGGCTCTGTGGTTTCTGGAGGAAAGAAAGAAAGAAAGAAGGAAAGAAGGAAAGAAAGAAAGAAAGAAAGAAAGAAAGAAAGAAAGAAAGAAGGAAAGAAGGAAGGAAGGAAGGAAGGAAGGAAGGAAGGAAGGAAGGGGGAAGGAGGAGAGGTGAAGGAAGGAAGGGAATGAAGAAAGAGAGGGAAGAGGGAAGGAAGGAGAACAGAAAGAAAAATAAAGGATGGAGGGAAGAAAAGGAGGAGGAAAGGAAAATAGGAAACAAAGAAGGAAGGAAGAAAAGAAGGAAGGAAGACGGAGGGAGGAAGAGAAGAAAGAAGGGAGGGAGGAAGGAAAGAAGGAAGGAAATGAGAAAGAAATAAAGAAATGAAGAAAGGTGGGAAGAAAAGAAGGAAAGAAGGAAGGAAACCAGAAAGGAAGGAAAGAAAGAAGAAGAAAGGATGTTTGTGCAAGAAGAGTTTGTGCATGCATATCAGCAGATACACTGAATATAAAAATGGCTATGAATCATGAAGCCGATGTATTTCACCCAGGATCAAGAGCACAGAGGAGGAATATTGAAGATCTACTAGATGTTGTGAGAAGCCCATAACTGGGTATTGGACGACTGCCTCAGCTGCCGTTGTTCTCCAGAAAAAAAAAACCAAAACGTAGCTTTAGATACGTCTTTCTGGAGGTACCACAAGTATCTTGAGTCTTCCATTTCATGTGTAGACATGTCGACCACATCTATTTACTCTGCTCATTGATTTCCACCCAGATCACGCAAAGGTTCGTTCTTTCAGGTCTTGGGTCAACTCAGATCCATTTCCAGCTGTAGTTTTTCAACCCGTTCTTGATTTCTGAACAAAATCAATCTTCCTCAAGATTTTTTTTCCCCCTTCCCTCAGTTTGACCCCTTGATGTCCATTCTGTGTTTGCTGAGTTCACGAACGAGGCAGCCAAAACTTTTGCATGGTTCATGAGTCCAGCGCTGCAAGCGTTTCCTATGAATTTCCCATCACGAAGAGGAGACAAAATTGAACTTGGATAAGGGATGTTTGACTCTTCCATCAGGTAGCCAAGAATAAGGGCGCCTGGCTCATGTCAAAACCTAAAAAAATTGAAGGTGTGGCCTTCAACGTACGAAGAAGGAAGTTGGCTATCAGAATCCAGAAATAACATATATTTTTTGGGGGGAGCGAGTTGTGGATTTGACCTCTGACGAGCACATTGGGAATTAGGCTGTCCTCTACGGAGGACTTCAGCTTTGGATCCAGAAAGATCAACTTTGTGAAACAATTTTGAAGGAAGCTTCCAGGTTATGCTTAAGCTTTGAAGGCCATTTAGCCATCATAGATAAAAAACAAAATTGGATTTGAATTTGAATTTGAATAGGTCTTCATTTTGAAACCAAACCGATGGCAAGCTGATGGTTCTTCTCCTCTTAGAAGATGCTGGGAAAACAGAAAGCGCCAGATCAGGGATCCCCAAACTTGGCAAACTTTAAGGCTTGTGGACTTCAAACTCCCAGGATTCTTGTGGAGTTGAAGTCCACAAGCCTTAAAGTGGCCAAGTTGGGAGACTGCTGCCCTAGTTCTTCTCTACCCCAAATCTGTGCAAAACAATCCATTTCATGGATCTCCCTTAAATTAAATCTTCCTTTCTCCAACTTGCATCTGAGCCTCAACTGGAAAATTAATTTTGAGGAAGGGAAGTCACAATAACCATAACTATCACCCAAGCTGAACCATTCTGGCTGGGGATTATGGGATTGATGTCCCATGCATCTAGATGACTTTTTTAAAAAGTTTCTCCAGGCTTGGGACCCGTGAAGATGCTTAGATCTCCATCTGACTGTTAGGTCTTCTTCTAAAAAAAAAAAATGGTGGAAGGGACCTTGAAGGACATCTAGAACAACCTATCCAACCTCTTTTTGAAGATCCCAGCCCAGGAGAAGCTGCCACCATTTCTTCTTGACATCTACCTTAAGCTTCCTTCCTTATACCGGTAGTTTCAACCAACTCCTTCTGGGGAAGACCATGATTTAAGAGGAGGTCAACCTCAAAGTCTCAGTTCTTTAGAAGCTTCTCCAAGGTCCTGCTCAGAGAAAGACAGATGTTCTTTTCATCTTGACATTTTTAGGAGTTTTGGAGAACTTGTCAGGCCACCTTGACCAGTTGGCCATTTTAATTTGATGACTGTCTTGGCCCCTGGAGAAGGTTCGGTCTCACCAGAAGACATCAGGGTAGTATAAAAACAGAGAAGAGCTTGGCTCTTCCTTTTAATTTCAAAATTTTCTGCTTTGTGTAACGTTTCTGGGTTGTTAAGCAATCAGGTGGATTCTCCGTGGATATATATGCTTCCAATAAGGCTAGAGATCAAAGCAGCACCAACGGCTAATCTTCGTTTTTTTTTTATGTTCTGGGTTGTTCCTTTCAAAATTTCTTCACCGATTTTTAAATTCCACCCTGTTTTTCATCCATGTCTGTCTTTGCGACTTTCTTGATTTTGTAGCAGGATGAATCAACATCATCGGATCTGGAGGCGCGTGGGTGTGTTTGTGCATTCACCAACACTCTGTCAAGTGTACCTTTCCAGAAGGGCTCATCACTGGCCAATAGAAAACGTCCAGATAGCCCTCGACTTGCAACAGGGTTTGTTTAGTGGCCGTTTGGGAGTTCAACAGCACTGAGGAAAAGGACTTACGGCTTTTTCTTTCACGCTTGCGATTGTTGCGTCATCCCTGTGGTCACGTGATCGAAATTTGGATCCTTGGCAACTGGCTCCTATTTATGACAGTTGCTGTGTCCCGGGGTCGTGTGATTACATCATCATCATCTCTCTCTCTCTCTCTCTCTTTCTCTCTCTCTCTCTCTGTCTCTTAATCTCTCTAGCCATCTCTGTCCATCCATCCACCCGTTTCTCAGCCTGCCAGCCTGTCTCTGTCTATCTGTCTGTCTGTCTGTCTGCCTGCCTGTCTATGTAGTTATCTCTATCATCTATCTCTATTATCTATCTATAGATATATATATCTCCCTCGCCCCCCCCTCTCTATACTAGTTCTATACCCGTGCTTTGCTATGAAACTATGTGGTCGGGCTTGGTTTTTGGGGAGGAAAATATGGGGAGGGGGAATTGTACCTCTGCCCATCGGTATTCATCTGGCTAGCGTCCTGCCAGTGTGTGAGAGAATTGAGGGCTGTTTGGAAACTGAAACAGTATTTGCTGTGTGAGCAAGGGGACAGCAAGGAGCCTAGCCGTGGCTTAGCTCAACTGTTCTGTAGTTAAAGCTGTTTGCTACTCTGAAACTGAAACTCTCCTCTGCTTGTGTTTTGCATTTGGAAGTGATTTCTTTTCAGATGGGGAAGGGAAGTAGAAATCCTTAGCATCAGAGCGTGTTAATAAGAATAATACAGGAAATACTCCAAATGCACTGGTGGTCATTTTGAAAAATCCTTTCTTAGTGAGCCTCTAGAAGCCAAGAGGAACATATGTGCCAAATTGCAAGTTTGTAGGCTTTATAGTTCTGGAGATTTTGTGATGACGCATGAGGGGCATTTCTCGCTTTTATATATAAATATAAATGTAAATGTATATATATCCATATATTCATTATCTCTCTCTCTCTCTCTCTCTCTCTCTCTATCTATCTATCTATCTATCTATCTATCTATCTATCATCTATCTCTATCTATACCTATCTTATCTATCTATTTCTATTCTCTATCATCTCTCTCTCTCTCTCTCTCTCTATCTCTATCATCTATCTATCATCTCTCTCTCTCTATCTATCTATCTATCATCTCTCTCTCTCTCTCTCTCTCTATCTATCATCTATCTATCTATCTATCATCTATCTATCTGTCTATCTATCTATCTATCTATCTATCTATCTATCTATCTATCTATCTATCTATCTATCTATCTATCTATCTATCTATCTATCTATCTATCTATCTATCTATCTATCTATCTTCTATCTAACTATTTATCTATTTATCTGTCATCTATCCCTGCCTATCTATCCATCTCTCTCTCTCTCTCTCTCTCTGTCTATCTATCTATCTCTCTCATCTAGCTAGCTAGCTTTATCACCTATCTCTATTTTCTATCTATAGATCTGTATCTCTCTCTCTCTCTCCCTACCGACTTACCTCCCTACTTATCTATCGCATGATTTCCCTCACTTTGCGCGCAAGGGCAGGTCATTTCAATAAAATTTAAAATGTGCCTTTTTTTGCTCTCTCTGCAGATTCTTCTTGGGGTTTTGCGCTGGGTTTTGAAACGCGCCTCTGGGTGAACGAACTGCGGAGGCTTCGCAGCGAAAGGCTATTTTTAAAAATCAGCCCGAGGGGCTTTTTACAGCAGCTGAAACCATTTCTTGGCCAGAAATTTCTGCAAAATTCCTGAGTGAAGATTTATCATTCCTGCTCGTACAAACTCTATCAATCCCCCCCCACCCCCCACCCCCCAAAAAATATGTCGGAGTTTTGTTTTACAATGGTTTGAGCAGCTACTGTTTGTGAAGTTTGTGTCTGAATGGTATTTTTTTATCATAGCTTACTGGTTAGTCCTCAATTTACAACTGTTCACTTAATGACCATTCAAAGTTGCAACAGTGCTGAAAAAAAGCGACTTATGACAATGTTTCACTCTTTTGACCATTGCAGTTACTAATTGTTACTAATTTAACCACTGTAATGATTCACTTAGCAACAGTGGCAAGGAAAGTCATAAAGTGGGGCAAAGCTCACTTAACAAACTTCTCACTTAGCAACATAAACATTGGGCTCCATTGTGCTCGTAAGTTAAGGACTTTGAAAAGCTGCCCATGAATATACAGCTAGTCCTCGATTTACAACCACAGTTGAACCCAGAATGTCCACTTCTAAGCAAGACGGCTGTTAAATGAGTTTTGCTCCATTTTACAGCCTTTCTTGCCACCGTTGTTAAGTGAATCACTGCAGTTGTTAAGTCAGTCACGATTTTGCTTGTCAGAAGGTCTCAAAAGGAGATCATGTGACCGCAGGACACCGGTTATTCAGGCCAAGCGCCTGAATTTTGATCACGTGATCATGGGGATGACACAACAGTTATAAGTGTGAAAAACGGTCATGTCACTTTCCCCCCCATTTTTTGCCATTGTAACTTCAAATGGTCACTAAATGAATTGCTGTAACTTGAGGACTTCCTGTATTTAAAAGAAAATGAATTTCTTTTAAACATTGCAACCTCTAAGCTTTGCACGTCAATTTGACTCACGTACGACTATTTGTTCAACAACCCCTTGGAATTACAATGATGCCAAGAAATGGGATTTACGACCGATCCTCGACTTATGACCATTGCAGCATCCCTCAATCACATGGTTAAAATTTGTATGCATCGATAGGTAGGGCTTAGTGCTCGATTTCTTTTTTTTTTAACCTTCTCAACACGGTTGTTGAGCGAATCGCTGCAATTGTTCAGTGAATCAAACCGTCATTAAGTGAAGGCAATTTCCTCCCTTGTCCTTCTGAAGGTCGCAAAAGGGGGAATCCCATGACCCCAACAAATGTCCTAAATACATGCCGGAATTTTGATCCCGGAGAATGCTGCGACAGTCATAAGTGTGAGGACCAGCTGCAAATCCCCTTGTGAAGTGCTTTTGTACCTTCGAACAATCGTTAAATGAATTTTCATAAGTCGAGGACTACCTGTATGTGCTGGGAATTTTCCCTTAGTTTAATGAATGAATTTAGCCCCATAGATAAGTGGGAGATTCTGTGTTTCTCCCCCACCAAGGATTTCAAACCCATGTTTTAAAAATCATTATTATGACTTTTGCAAAACTTAACGCCATTTGGCCGTGTTTCCTGTCTCAAAGCAACAGTAGTGCGTTGGGTTGAGGGTCTTCCAGAAATAGGGGAGAGTCAGAAAAATAAATTAATCATACAGCTAAAGTCTACATCCACACCTCCACACCACCCCCACATACCACAAACACACCAGGTCCTAAGTAGAAGAGGCTGATTGGATTGTCCAGCTGTGCAAAGGGACAGAGCATCTGTGTTTCTCTCCTCCTGAAAAACTGGGTTTGTCCTTCTTCAGCCGGAGAGATCTATGGGGGAATAAAGAGAAGATAGAATAATAGGGATGGAAGGGACCCTAGTGGTCTTCTAGTCCGACCCACCCTGATCAAGCAGGAGTCTTTTTATTCAATCCAGGACAAAAGGCTGTCCAGTTTCCTCTTGAAAACCTCCAGTGATGGAGAACCCACAACTTCTATTCCACTGGTTAATTGTCCCTACCGTCAGGAAATTCCTCCTGAATTCTAGATTTCCTCTCTCTCCTTGATTAGTTCCTGCCAGTGGTGGGATTCAGCCAGTTCGCACCAGTTCGGGAGAACTGGTTGTTAACTTTCTGAGCAGTTTGGTGAACTGGTTGTTGGAAGAACTCATTAGGGCAGAGAACCGGTGGTTAAATTATTTGAATCCCACCACTGGTTTCTACTCATTGCTTCTTGTCCTGCCTTCAGGTGCTTTGGAAAATAGCTTGACTCCCACTTCTGGGGCAGCCCCTGAGATATTGGAAGTATCATGTCTCCCCTAGTCCTTTTTTTCATTAAACCAGACATATCCAGTTCCTCCTTCGTATGTTTCAGCCTCCAGTCCCCTTATCATCTTGATTGCTCTTCTCTGCACTCTTTCCAGAAGTCTTAACGTCTTGTTTTGTATTGTGGTGACCATAACTGTCCATCAGAATACAGCAGGAAGGATTATTTGAGAGTTTTGCAGTGATAATTCAGTGCCAGAAAAAAATAAACAAACACAGATAGCTGATGTGTAGATTTAACATCTTTATAAACACAAGTAGATTTTACAAACCAGTTGTAGATTTCTCCAACATGGAGCAAACTCAGACAGAAACATGTTGTAAGTTCAGAACAGAGCTCCGGTCTTCAGCAAGCAAGCAAGTTAGTTTTATCTTCAGTAGACAGACTCGGACCTCCACATAGCTGCAGAGTTGCAGAGCTTAACGTAGAGCCGCGCCTAGGCTACTTCTAGTTTCAGTTGCCAAACAGCCCTCATTGGCTGACTTAGTGCTCTATTCCAGTTCGTGAATATACTCTGACAAGGGGGACCTCGAAGATCATCTAGTCCAACCTCTTGCTCAAACATTGCAAAGTTTCCAGGTTGCTTCTCTCCTTGATTAGTCTCCATCCATGGTTTCTTGTCCTGCCTTTGGGCGCTTTGGAAAACAGGCTGTACCCCTTCTTCTTTGGGGCAGCCCCTCAAATCCTGGAACATTGATATCGTATCCCCCGCTAGTTCTTCTTTTCTCTAGACTAGCCAAGTCCGAATCCTACAAGTGGATGCAGAATTCCAAGTGTGGCTTCACCAGTGTGGTATAAATAAAGGGTTGTTATCAGGGGTGGGATTCAAAAAATTTAACATCCAGTTCTTTGGGCGTGGCTTAGTTGGTGGGCGTGGCTTGGTGGTCATGTGACTGGCTGGGTGTGCCCAACTCAATATTATTCACATCGAGACACGCATCTCCTCGCCTGGCCTCTCAGGGCTGTGGGGATGCTGCAACAGTCGTAAGTGTGAAAAATGGTCATAAGTCACTTTTTTCAGTGTCATTCTAACTTTGAATGGTCACTCCACACAAGCAAAGTACCAGCAAAGGAGGGGGAAAAAAACTCCAGAGACGTTCCTGAGACAGGAAGTCTAGTCCTGCTAAGAATGTAATAAGGGTTAACGGAGAGGCAGTTTCTGTAAGCAACACCAGAATGTTTCCTTCCTTACAGGATTAGGCCAGGAATTTCTTCTAACAACCGTTTCTCCGAACTGCTTAGAAGGTTAACAACTGGTTCTAGCGAATAGGTGCGAACTGGGAGAATCCCACCCCTGGTTGTTATCACTTCATACGATCATGATCAGATGATCCTGGCTTCATGAATTACTGTGAGATCTTCAGTTCCAGATTCGCTGCCCCAAGCATCTCAAAACAATGAACATGGTTGTTAAATGAATCAATGCAGCTGTTAAATGGATCAAATTGGGTGGGTAAGAAAATCCATCTTCAGTAATCTTCCTCCCTCCTTCCCTCCCTCCCTCCCTTCCTTCCTCCTCCCTTCCTCTCATCCTCCATTCTTTCCTCTTTCAGTGTGATGTCTAACCACGAGGACACTGTGAGTAGAAGAGACACTCACAACTGGTTGTCTAATCGAACCATTATCTTGTATTATCTTTCTCTCGCCCTCTTCCCGTCCCTCATAAAATTTTAGAATTCTAGGATTAGAAGGGATTCAGGAGATCATCTAGTCCAACCCCCTGTCCAGAACAGGAATTTTCAGTCCATCCGATACAAATGGCTGGAAAACATCAGAGATGGGGGTCCCCACAACTCCGGGAAACAGGCTTTTCCCACTATTCAGTAGCTTCTTATTTCAAATTTGCATCACATTCTTTAAGGCAATGTGTTTCAGTCTTGGCCACTTGCAGATGGATCTTCCAGAATTCTGAAAACTTCCAGAATTCCCCAGCCAGCATAATTTAAGATTTAGTTTAGTTTAGTTTAGTTTAGTTTAGTTTAGTTTAGTTTAGTTTAGTTTAGTTTAGTTTAGTTTAGTTCAATTCAGTTCAGTTTGGTCTAGTCTAGTCTAGTCTAGTCTAGTCTACTCTAGTTTTAGTTTTAGTTTTAGTTTTAGTTTTAGTTTTAGTTTATTATCCTTGCACCTCGTACAATAAAATCGAACACCATCTTCAGGGCACATCATGACCATGAAAATAAACACAAACACACATCCTTCACCCTCCACACATTGAACCGAAAACCCTGATATTGCATTAATATTGCACTATACAGCAGAATCCAACAGAGCTCCTGCCCTGGGATAGAAGCTGTTTTTCAGCCTGTTTGTCCTTGTTTTTATTATTATTCTGTACTGTCTGCCAGATGGTAATAGTTCAAAAAAAGGGTGCCCAGGATGAGATGGATCTTTGAGAGTTTGGGGTTGGACTAGATGACGACAAGGTCCTTTCTAACTCTGTTATTTTATTCTAAGTTGGGTGGGTTTTAACTCCCTGAATTCCCCAGCCGGCATGCTGCCATGATGAAAACTTCAATTTCTTGGACTAAAACTGGAGGAATTTATTACTAAATATGCAATTATCCGGGTCTCTGACATGTTGGATTCCAGATGTGTGTCTGAGTTTATAAATTGGCCAGCTTCCTTATCGAGCGGCACAGATTCTATTATCTCAGTTCTTGCATTGTCTTCGGCCCAGTCCTATTTTTAACCTAACCTCTTTGAAACGAATAGCTTTTCATGTACAGCTTGTCCTCGACTTACAATAGTTCACTTAGTGACCATTTGAAGTTACAAGGGCACTGAAAAAAGTGAAATATGGCTATTTCTCACACTTATGACCACTGCAGCATCCCCCGTGGTCATGTGATCAAAATTTGGATGCTTGGCAACTGACTCATATTTATGACGGTTGCGCTGTCCCAAAGTCATGTGATCCCCATTTGCGACCTTCCAACAAGCCATCAAGGGGGGGACCCAGATTCACTTAACAACCATGTGACTGACTTAAAAATTGCACTGATTCGCTTAACAACGGTGGCAAGAAAGGGTTGTAAAATGGGGCAAAACTTAACAACAGGAATTTCGGGCTCAATTGTAGTCATACGTTGAGGACTACCTCAATTGTTTTACTCTAATTTACTCTTCCAAACTCAAGGGTAACCCCTGGTTTTTAGCTCAAGCAAACGTTTGTGGGTGCATCAATCTATATATATTAACGTGCAATACCATTCACGAATCATCACAAAATCTCCAGAAGCGAAAAACCTACAAACTTGCAATTTGGCACCTATGTTCCTCTTGGCTTCTAGGGGCTCACTAAGAGAAGATTTTTTGAAATGACCATCAGAGCATTATTAGTATTTCCTATATTATTATTATTATTAACACGCTCTGATGCTAAGGAATTCTACTTCCCTTCCCCACCGAAAAGAAATCACTTCCAAATACAAAACACAAGCATAGGAGAAGAATTTCAGCTTCAGTTTCAGAGCAGCAAACAGTTTTAGTACACAATAGTTGAGCTAAGCCATGCCCAGGCTCCTTGCTGTCTCCTTCCTTATTCACTCAGCAAATACTATTTTGGTTTCCAAACAGCCCTCCACTCTCTCACACGCTGACAGAATGCTAGCCAGATGAATACCGATGGATGCTGGTAGGTAGAGCCACAATTTTCCCCCCTTATTTTCCTCCCCAAAAACTAAGCCCAACCACATAGTTTCATAACGAAGCACCGGTATCGAGCTAGGTTATAATAAAGGATTTTATTTTTTTTTAATGGAATGGGTCATTTTTTTTCAAACCTTAAAAAAAAACCCTTAGACTTGTAGAATAGGTAAATAGTCTGATCTGTTGCATTTTTTTCCTCCGTCTGATGCTGCGGTGGGATGTTTTCTGTTATATAATAATCCTCCTGTTTCACATCTTTTGCCAAAATGGGTGGTGAATTATTTCTCTTTTCATTATTTTCCCCTTTATTTAATAAAATGGAACCGGGGGGAGTGAAACAATAAGAAAAGAAAAAGAGAAAGAAATGTATGGATGGGTGGATGATGTATGGATGGGTGGATAGAAGACAGACAGACAGACAGATAGATAGATAGATAGATAGATAGATAGATAGATAGATAGATAGATAGATAGAAATGGATAGATAGATAGATAGATAGATAGATAGATAGATAGATAGATAGATAGATAGATAGATAGTAAGTAGATGGATGGATGGATGATGGATGGACGGACAACATAGATAGATAGATAGATAGATAGATAGATAGATAGATAGATAGATAGATAGATAGATAGATAGATAGATAGATAGATATAGATGGATAGATAGATAGATAGATAGATAGATAGATAGATAGAGATAGATAGATAGATAGATAGATAGATAGATAGATAGATAGATATAGATGGATAGATAGATAGATAGATAGATAGATAGATAGATAGATAGATAGATAGATATAGATGGAATATATTTAATACATTAGATAGATTAAATTAGATTACATAGATAAGCAGGCAGAAATATACATAGGATAGATTAGATAGATTAAATAGGATAGGCAAAGATATAAGATGGATGCAAGGATGGACAGGTAGAAATAATATATTAATTAGATTTAATCAGATCAGATTAGATGAAAAATGCATAGGTTTAGATAGGATAGGCAGAGAGATAAGATGGATGGATGGATGGATGGATGGATGGACAGACAGAAAGGTACATCATACTAGAATAGATTAGATTTTAGATATTGCACACTGGCTTGGTAATTCTGGAAAATGAAGTCCACATATCACCAAAACATTGAGTTACATGATCCTGTGCTTAAAACCTGTGCCTGTAAAAGACCCAAAAAAGCAAAATCACAATTTTTTAAAACCAATTTTTTATTAGGTAGATCAGCTGCCACATTTTAAAACCTGGGAAGATTCCTGACTGTCATCAACTCATCTCATTTTTTATGTCTCAGTTTAGCTCACTGGAGTTCATTTTCATTTCTCATCCTCTCGAGGTCTGTTGAAATGCAGGTCATAAACCTTCATTTAGATGTTAAGAATAACCATCTCCTGCGTGAATTATTGATCATCCTGGACAATTCATCATTTAAGGTTGAAATTTTAGCATTCAGGTGGATGTTTTCACAGGCTGAGCCTTTGCGATTTGGCAGCAGATAAAACAGATAAATGCAATCATTCTTTTAAGGACCATTTGAAGCTATAAGAAGAGCATTGCAAAAGGGCCTTACGATGACAGCTCCTCGCACTTATGACCGTTGCATCATCCTCATGGTCACATGAGCAAAATTTGGGGACTCGGCAACTGGCATGTATTTAGGGTGGTTGAAGCATCCTGAAGTCATTTGCAACCTTTGGACCAGAAAAGTCAATGAGGAAGCCAGATTCACTTAACAACCATGTGACTCACTTAGCAACGTAAACGATTTGCTTAATAACAGATCACAATCATGTGATCACCCTTTGTGACCTTCCTAGCTGGCTTCTGATGAGCAAAGCCAATGGGAGAAGCAAGATTTGCTAAAAGACCACATGATTCACTTAACAACCACCTTGGTTAGCAATGGAAATTCTGGCTAAAATTGTGGCCAGAGGTTGAGGATGGCCTACGGTTGCTGGCTGCCATGGGTAATCCCCGACTTACAATCACTTGTTCAGTGACCAAAGTTACAACGGGGGACTAAAAAAAGTGACCAAAGCGCCAATCTCCACAATTAAGCATTTTGACGATCAAACGATCAAAACTTGAGGCTCAATAACTGACTCATATTTATGACGGTTGCAGAATCCAGAGGTCACACGGTCCCCTTTTGCAAACTTCTGACCAGAAAAGTCAATGGGGAAGCTGGATTGATTTAACAACCGTGTGGCTCACTTAGTAACAGAAATGATTTGCTTAACAACACTGGCAAAAGAGCTTTGCAAAACTGGGTGTGACTCATTTAATTGTTGCCTTGCTTAGCAACGGAACTTTTCATCCATTTATGTTATATGTCGAGGACTAACTGTACAATGTAATAAGGTTGGATCCCCAGATTTCTCCCAGCAGGTATATTTGCAAAATAAATAATCTTTTCTGTAATACAGATAGTCCTCAATTTGCAAAGTTTGTTTAGTGACCATTCAAAGTTAAAACAGCACTGAAAAAAGTAACTTATTTCCGTTTTTCATACTTATGACCATCGCAACATCCCCAGGGTCATGTGATTAAAATCTAGACACTTGGCAACTGACTCGTATTTATGACGGGTTGCAGTGTCCTGGGGTTACGTGATCCCATTTTACGACCTTCTGACGAGCAAAGTCAGTGGGGAAGCCATAAGATTCACTTAACAACCAGGCTAATTTAACAACTGCAATGATTTACTTAACAACGTTGGCAAAAAAACACACTGTCTTGCTTAGCAATGGGCTCCATGGCAGTCCTAAGTCGAGGACTAACCATTATGAGTGGAGGCGGGCCCTCTCAACCGCCGAATCGTTGCCTCGGCAGGTCACGCAGTGCCCGGCAACACGACCCACGTGTGCTCTGATTAAAAGCCTCTCCCAGAAGGCACTGAACGAGGCGCTACTTTGATCCTGCAGTATTTTTGCAGCCTGTTGCGCAACACAGCAGAATGGAAAACAGCTGCTCGGGGTGCGGAGGGAGCGTGTGGGTTGACGTGTTTATTTACAAGCTGGTGTAAAGCTTTGAGGGTCGAGCATGGGAAAATGGAAGAGAGCACGGGGGCCGGCCAGCTGGAGCGCCAAGGGGACATTCCTGGAAACACACAACGTAAGCGCAACACAAGCGGTGGAAGGCAGCAGGAAAACTGAGAGGGAGACTCAGACAGACAGAACACTTTCAGACCGATCGTTTCTGACATACAAAACCTGGAAGGGACGTGCCATAGTAGCGGATTGTCGCGGTGATGGGCGGGGTGGAAAATATAGTATGAGAGCCGGTTGGGTGCTGGATGAGAAACTGGGAGATGGTGAGTTCTAAGCCCGCCTTGGGCATGGAAACTGGCTTGGGGCAATTTGGGCCAGTCCCCAGTAGATGGTGAGTTCTAGTTCCAAAGTTGCAGTACCTAGTTGGCTTTCATATCAAGGCAGCACTAGAATTTACCATCTGCGGGTGATTGGCCCAAAATCACTCACTTAGCATTTAAGCCTAAGGCAGAACTAGAACTCACAGTCTCCTGGGTGATTGGCCCAGTCGACTTTTGTGTCTAAGACAGGGCTAGAATTCACTGTCCCTTGGTGACTGGCTCAAATTCATCCAATGGCTTCCATGCCTAAGGCGGGACTAGAACTCACTGACTCCTGGTGATTGGCTCAAATTCATCCAATGGCTTCCATGCCTAAGGCGGGACTAGAACTCACTGACTCCTGGTGGTTGGCTCAAATTCATCCAATGGCTTCCATGCCTAAGGTGGGACTAGAACTCACTGACTCCTGGTGGTTGGCTCAAATTCATCCAATGGCTTCCATGCCCAAGGTGGGACTAGAACTCACTGACTCCTGGTGGTTGGCTCAAATTCATCCAATGGCTTCCATGCCCAAGGTGGGACTAGAACTCACTGACTCCTGGTGGTTGGCTCAAATTCATCCAATGGCTTCCATGCCTAAGGTGGGACTAGAACTCACTGACTCCTGGTGACTGGCTCAAATTCATCCAATGGCTTCCATGCCTAAGGTGGGACTAGAACTCACTGACTCCTGGTGGTTGGCCCAAATTCATCCAATGGCTTCCATGCCTAAGGCGGGACTAGTACTCACTGACTCCTGGTGATTGGCTCAAATTCATCCAATGGCTTCCATGCCTAAGGCGGGACTAGAACTCACTGACTCCTGGTGGTTGGCCCAAATTCAACCAATGGCTTCCATGCTTAAGGCGGGACTAGAACTCACTGACTCCTGGTGGTTGGTCCAAAGTCACCCAGCTGGCTTTCACATCTAACCTGGCACTAGAACTCACCATCTCCTAATTTTTAGCCTGGTACCTTCACCACTGTGCCAGATTGACGCTATACTCGTAAATAGTACATCGTGAGTATCACTGCCTTTTACCTCCTCCTTCTTTCTCTCCTTTAATCCTCCCCTCCAGACTCTTTTTTTCCCCTTTCTACCCCACCTCAGAGGCAATGCCAAACCCCATCGTCTCCCCCGGAGCATCTGGCCACTCGGAGCAGTGCACCGAGCTGATTCATAAAGCATCCCTGGCTGAGCCTCACAAGAAATTTAATTGTCTCCATCTGCAGTTCTGGCTTTTATTAGCAGATCCCGCGGGTGATAGCGGAGCACAGCGTGCGCTCCAGAGGGGTACCCTTTGAAGAACGGCGACGCTCAGAGGAGGCGAGAGTCACCATGACACACGAGAAGGCCAGGCCCCTTTGACCAGGCGCCCTCACCCATGTGGCTCCGCGGATCACCCGGCTGGGCTTCTCGACCTTGGCAGCTTGAAGAGGGAAGGACTTCAACTCCCAGAATCCCTCGGCCAGCATGCTAGATATGGGGAGGACTTCACCCAGTTGGCTTACATGCCTAAGATGGGACTAGAACTCCCTGTCTCCTGGTGATGGGCCCAAAGTCACCCAGCCAGCTTTCATGCCTAAAGGGGAACTAGAACTCACCATCTCCTGGTGATGGGCCCAAAGTCACCCAGTCACCATTCATGCCTGAGGCAGGACTAGAATTCACATTCTCCTGGTTTCTAGACCAGCACCTTAACCACTATACCAAACTGGCTCTACAAAATGCTGGGATTATGACCTCAGGACCAAATTTCCCAATTCCCTCCCTAATGTTTGCACTCTGATTGATTGACCATTGTGATTATCGTCCATTGTCCTGTGACAGACACCTCTGAAATATCCCAGCCGAAGCGTCATCCGTGTGGGTTGCAATGAAATTAAACTTGGAAAAAATAAAAATAAAGTGTGATAAAAGGTTTAAAGCATTGGAAGACCCCTCCCCTTTAAAAAACAAATAAGAAAGAACATACACAGGTAGTCCTCGACTTACAACTGTTCATTTAGTATCTGTCTGAAGTTACAATGGGGCTGAAAAAATCGGGGATCTATTATCATTTTGCACACGACCGTCACAGCCTCCCCAGGGTCACCTGATCAAAATCCGGACGCTTGGCAACTGACTCGTATTTATGACGGTTGCAATGGTCCCCTTTTGCGACCTTCTGATAAGCAAACCTAATGGGGAAGTTGGATTCATTTAATGACTGCGTGACTAACTTAACAACTGCAGTGATTCACATTGGCCAGAAATATTGTAAAATGGGGGGGAAACATTTAATAGGTGTCTCACTTAGCAACGGAAAATTCGGGCTCGGTTGTAGTCATAAGTCAAGGAGTGCCTGGATGTCCAACTAACTTAAACATCATCCTTATGTAAAGTTGTATTAAGTCTTTTTTTTAAAGTCCAAGGGATTTCTTGGGTGGAGAGCTGGCTCATGAAGTCAGCGTAAATTCTTCCTGCTGAGAGAATTGATGGGGAGGAGAAGGAATTTCCCTTTTGTTGTTATTGCGTCTTGTTGAAAAATGGGTATAATTCCCACCCTCCCAAATTTAGGAAACCTGCCTTTCATTGCAACAGATCTAGCCACAATAGAGCACACCTTTAACTAATCGGTTACATTCCTCAGAAAGAGAGAGAGAGAGAGAGAAGGAAAGAGACAGAATGACAGAAATGAATGAGAGAGAGAAAAATTAGAGAGAGAATAAAAGAGGGGAAGAGAGAGAATGTGAAAAAGAATGACAGAGAGAGAGAGAGAGAATGACAGACGATGAGAGAGAGAGAGAGAGAGAGAGAGAGAGAGAGAGAGAGAGATACACAAAAACTTACACACACACCCATAAAAATTCATACTAGCCCCTTCTGTGCTCTTATATAAAGCTCAGCGACTTTTGCAATCGGTTGTGCTATATTTATTTCCAAATTAAACACAATGGCATCGGTTTACAACCTTGACAGGGTACATGCACTGCCATTTGTTAACTACTGGCACAGAATGCAAACATCTGCTGCAAGCCCCTGTGCTCTTTCTTTCTTTCTTTCTTTCTTTCTTTCTTTTCTTTCTTTCTTTCTTTCTTTCTTCCTTCCTTCCTTCCTTCCTTCCTTCCTTCCTTTCCTTCTTCTTTCTTTCCCTCCTCTCCCTTTCTTTCTTCCCTCTTTCTTCCCTTCCTCCTTCCCACCCTTCCTTCCTTCCTTCCTTCCTTCTTTCTTCCCTCCTCTCCCCTTTCTTCTTCCCCTTCCTCCTTCCCATCCTTCCTTCCTTCCTTCCTTCCTTCCTTCCTTCCTTCCTTCTTTCTCTCCTCTCTCTCCCTTTCTTCTTCCCTTCCTCCTTCCCACCCTTCCTTCCTTCCTTCCTTCCTTCCTTCCTTCCTTCCTTCCTTCCTTCCTTCCTTCCTTCCTTCCTTCCTTCTTTCTTTCCCCTCCTCTCCCCTTTCTTCTTCCCTTCCTCCTTCCCACTCTTCCTTTCCTCCTTTCCCCCCATCCCCTCCTCACCAGTGGTGGATTCAAATTCTTTACTGCCGGTTCTGTGGGCGTGGCTTGGTGGGCGTGGCAGGGGAAGGATACTGTCAAATCTCCTGTCAGAGGCGGGTTTGCCAGTTCTCCAAACTACTCAAAATTTCCGCTACCGGTTCTCCAGAACTGGTCAGAAGCTGCTGAATACCTACCTCTGCTCCTCACTCTCTGTATCCCTCCCTCCCTCCCTTTTCTCCTCCCTCCCTCTCACTCTTTTTCCTTCTTTTCCTCCCTCCTTCCTTCCATTTCTTTTTATTTCACTCTCTCCCCCCTCACTGCTTCCTTCCCTTTCTCCCTCTCCCCTCTTTTCCCCTCCCTCCCTCCCTCCCTCCCTCTCTCTCCTTACTTACTTGCTTCCTTCCTTTTCTTCCCTCTTTCCTTCTCTCCCTCTCTCTTTCTTTCTTTCTTCTCTTTCTTTCTTTCTTTCTTTCTTTCTTTCTTTCTTTCTTTCTTTCTTTCTTTCCTTCCTTCCTTTCCCCCTCTCCTTCCCTCCCTGCTTCCTTCCTTCCTTCTTTCCTTCCTTCCTCCTTTTCACCTTCCTTCCTTTTCTTTCTTTCTTTCCTTCCTCCCTCCCTTCCTTCCTTCCTTTCTTCCTCCCTCCCCTCCCCTTCCCTCCCTGCTTCCTTCTTTCTTTCTTTCCTTCCTTCCTTCCTTCCTTGCTTCCTTCCTTCCTTCCTTCCCTCCTTTTCACCTTCCTTCCTTTTTTTCCTTCCTTCCTTCCTTCCTTCCTTCCTTCCTTCCTTCCTTCCCTCCTCCCCTCCCCTTCCCTCCCTGCTTCCTTCTTTCTTTCTTTCTTTTTCCTTCCTTCTTTCCTTTCCACCTTCCTTCCTTCCTTCCTTCCTTCCTTCCTCCTTTTCACCTTCCTTCCTTCCTTCCTTCCTTCCTTCCTTTCTTCCCTCCCTCCCCCCCCCTTCCCTCCCTGCTTCCTTCTTTCTTTCTTTCCTTCCTTCTCTCCTTTCCACCTTCCTTCCTTCCTTCCTTCCTTCCTTCCTTCCTTCCTTCCTTCCTTCCTTCCTTCCTTCCTTCCTTCCTTCCTTCCTTCCTTCCTTTCCTGTTCTTCAGCCCGAAGCTAGATCCATCGTAACTTCTAATCATCAGCAGAGGCCAGTCAATAAATCTCCTAAATAAATCCAAATATCTTGTTTTATTCTTTTGTCTTCAGAACTGGAGTCATGCACGCAGTTTTTGGAGGCCAGCTTGCAGATGAATCTCTCTTGACCGTGGCTACAAGCCGCTGGTTTCAATTTGAGCTGATAAAATCCATCTTTTTCCATTTAAAAAAAAAGGTGCAATTCTCTATCGTTTCCAGCCCAGGCTACTGTCATGTCCCATGCAGAACATCTGGCTTTCAACATCTGCTCCAGAAATGGCACTAAGGACTGAACACAATCCTCAGGTCTGTTTCTGGAAGGATTCAAGGAGACCTCCGTGCCGTCTGCTCCTGGATAAAATGCAAAGGGATAATAAGAATGGTCTCCAAGCTGCGTGGGGCTTGAGTTCGGGTTACTTGAGAAAATTTATCTTTCTAGCAGATTTGTCATGGAGGCTCGCCCGCATTTTGGGGGGCAGGGGGAGATTGTCTTGAGAATGCCCAAGGTTGAGGCTCTGTTGCGGCCCAACCGGGATATCTGCTAGTGAGGCCAATGGTAATTTTTTCATTAGTGTTTAAAAAGCCTTTAAAACATGCCTTAAAATAGGACAATATTTGCAGCTCAGAGCTAAACTGTGAAGGTCCTGGGTGCTCTCTGAGCTGGGTGGTTTCCTTGCAGACGTCTCATGACCCAACTAGGTAACATCATCAGTGCTAGATGGGAATGGGGTTTGTGGAGAGGAGGAGGGGGAGGAGGAAGAAAATAGATGGAGGAGGAGGAGGAGGAGGAGGAGGAGGAGGAGGAGGAGGAGGAGGAGGAGGAGGAGGAGGAGGAGGAGGAAAAGCACAATTGGGTCCTTGGTGATCTCTGAGCTTGGTGATTTCCTTGGAGACGTCTCATTACCCAACTAGGTAACATCATCAGTGCTAAAATGGAGAGAGAGGGGATATGGCTTCCCCATTGACTTTGCTCGTCAGAAGGTTGCAAAAGACCCGAGGACATTGAAACCATCATAAATATGAGTCATTTGCCAAGTGTCTGAATTTCAATCCTGTGGCCACAAGGATACGGCAATGGTCGTAAGTGTGGAAAATGGTCATAAGTCCTCTTTTTCAGTGCTGGTATAATTTCAGATGGTAATTAAAGAGGTGGTTGTAAATTGAGGACTAGCTGCAATGGCATTAGGTGCCAACATTGGACAGAGAAACACACCTGAAGTGTGCATGCTTTGGCCTAAGGGATTATGGGTAAATGGATAGTTCTGTAATCGTATGAGCAGAGGGTTCTTTATTTCTAATTAAAAAAAATAAAATTAATCAATTCTTTAATCTTCTTAATTTTAAAAATTAAAATTCTTTCATTTTAACTTTGTCATTGAAATTAATTCTTTCATTTTAACTAATTTTTAAAATGGAATTTAAAATTAAATTTTAACTTAAGCTTTAATTTTAAAAATCGAAATTTTTTTTAATTTTAACTTTAATTTTAAGAATTAAAATGGATTCCTTAATCTTAATTTTTTTAATTAAAATCAATTCTTTAATTTTAAAAATGGACTAAAATTAATTTTTAATTTAAACTTTAATTTTAAAAATTAAAATTCTTTCATCTTAACTTTAATTTTTTTGAAATTTAAAATGAAGTCTTTAACTTTAATTTTCCAAGACCAACCTGTATTTTTTTCTTTCTTTTTTCCGCCAGCTTCTACAGATTTTTAGAAAACAGAAAAAGAGTGAGGTTTGCAAACTGGCAGCAACTTATTGTGTATTAAGCAGGCTTTGGTGCATTTAAAAATAAGGCTTCCTAATTGTTCCTGGTGGAAAAGCAGCTGTCCCTTATTTAATTCGGGGTTGCCAGGTTCTCCTTGCCTTTCGACAGCATGATTTATCTTTCGGAGATCCCCATCAGAGCAAAAAATGATCTATTTTGCAGGTGCTGGTAGCTGGTAGAATAGGATCTGCTGTGGTTTTCCCATGAAGAAGGCGACTTGCGGAAGGAGTAAGACTAAGAGATCCAGCATCCACTGGAGAGAGAGCAGGCTTACTGGAATTGTAGTCCAGCGTGTATATTTAAAAAAAAATATCAGCTTGATAATGTTAACCTTAATTTGTTTCTTTAATTTGTGTCCCGCCTTTTATTTTTTACAAAGTCAGCCAATTGGCTTTCATGCCTAAAGTGGGACTAGAACTCCCCATTTCTTGGAGATTGGCCCAATTTCATCCAGACTCCTTTCTGGCCTAAGGTGGGACCAGAACTCACTGTCTTCTAGATTCTAGCCTGATGGTTTTAACCTCATGTCCAAATTAGCTCCATAACCTACACGTTATTTTAATTGAAAGGAGAGTTTGCAGATAATCCTTGGCTTGCAATCTCGATTGGGAGCAGAATTTTTGTTGCTAAGTAAGGCAGTTGTTAAGTGAGTCCCATATTGGTGAATGAGTAAATGAAATTGGGAAGAATAAGAAAAGGGAGGGAGGAAAGGAAGGAAGGGAGGGAGGGAGGAAGGGAGGTAGGAAGAGAGAAGAAAGAGAGAGAGGAAGGAAGGAAGGAGGGAAGAAAGGAAGGAAGGAAGGAAGGAAGGAAGGAGGAAGGAAGGAAGAAGAAAAGAGAGAGGAAGGAAGGAAGGAGGGAAGAAAGAAGAAAAGAGGAAGGAAGGAAGGAAGGAAGGAAGGAAGGAAGGAAGGAAGGAAGGAAGGAAGGAGAAAAGAAGGAAGGAAGAAGAAAGAGAGGAAGGAAGGAAGAAGAAAAGAGAGAGGAAGGAAGGAAAGAAAAGAAAAGAGGATGGAAGGAAGGAAGGAAGGAAGGAAGGAAGGAAGGAAGAAAAAGAAAGGAAGGAAGAAGAAAAGAGAGAGGAAGGAAGTAAGAAGAAATGAGAGAGGAAGGAAGAAGAAAAGAGAGAGGAAGGAAGGAAAGAAAAAGAAAAAGGAAGGAAGGAAGGAAGGAAGAAGAGAGAGGAAGGAAGAAGAAAAGAGAGAGGAAGGAAGGAAAGAAAAAGAAAAGAGGAAGGAAGGAAGGAAGGAAGGAAGGAAGGAAGGAAGGAAGGAAGGAAGGAAGGAAGGAAGGAAGGAAGGAGCAATGGAAGAATGGTTAGAGGAAGATCCAGTTTAGAGCTAAGGAGGGATTTCCTGACAGTGAGAACAATTAATCAATGGGACACATTGTCTTCCCAACTTGTGGATCCTTCATCATTGGAGATTTTAAAGAAAAGATTGACTACCATTTGTCCAGGATGGAATAAGGACTTCTGACTTGGGCAGAAGGGGTGGGCCTAGATGACCTTCCAGGTCCCTCCCAGCCCCGAGATTCCGTGCTGATGTCTAAGATCAGCTTTAACTTAGATTCTTTCTGGTTTTTCACTTCCCTTCCCGCGCCGTCTTATGGAAACAACCTCAACCTCATATTCCAGCCAAATTCGACAGTTCCAGTTCAGCTAGCCGTCCGGGTTCTCTATCTCCGTTAAATTCTTATTTTATTTTATTTCTTAACAAATAAAAGAATCTTCTATTTTTCCGTTGGGCTGAACTTTGCAATAGGCGATGACCCGGCATTAATCCCGGGGACAAATCCCATCGGATCGGGTGGAGGTTACTCCGTTTTTCAAATCTCTCCATGGCCATCTCTGCTACTTTAATGTTCTCACTTCGCAGTGGAGGGATTCTTGAAACCTTTCCATCTTTTTAATGTACTTTTTCCCCCCTCCCTCCAACCTTTGAGAAAGCCACAGTGATGTGGGAGAAAATTGCAGCGGCTCCTGAGTTTGAGGGACGAAAAAAAAAGGAAACGTTAGAATTACATCACATTCAGAGCTAAAAGATGATTGCTAGTTTGTGGTTTGGAATGTGTTGGTTTTGTATCTTTATTTCATTCCTGCATTTCTATTTTATTCTTTTTTTACAAATAATTCAAGGTGGAAAGCATATTAAAAAAAAAAATGCTATCCTTGTGTTATTTTCCTCACAACAACAATCCTGCGATGTGGGCTTGGCTGAGAAAGAGGGATAGGCCCAGAGTCAGCCAGCTGCCTTTCATGCCTAAGGCGGGACTAGAACTCCCTGACTCCTGGTGATTGGCCCAAAGGCACCCAGTTGGCTTTTGTGCCTAATACAGGACTAGAACTCACCTTCTCCTGGTGATTGACCCAAAGTCACCCAGTTGGCTTTTGTGCCTAAGGCGGGACTAGAACTCACCGTCTCCTGGTGATTGGCCCAAAGTCACCCAGCTGCCTTTCATGCCTAAGGCGGGACTAGAACTCCCGACTCCTGGTGATTGGCCCAAAGTCACCCAGCTGCCTTTCATGCCTAAGGCGGGACTAGAAATCATCATTTCCTATCGATTACACCCAGGAAGAAAGGAAGGAAGGAAGGAAGGGAGGATAGTGAGAGGGAGGAGAAGGAGAAGGAGAAAGGAAGGGAAGAGAGCAAGGAAGGATGGAGGACAGTGAGAGAGAGGAAGGAAGGAAAGAAAAAAAAAGAAAGAAAGAAGAGAGGGAGAATAGTGAGAAGGAGGAGAAGGAGAAAGGAAGGGAAGAGAGTAAGGAGGGATGGAGGACAGTGAGGGAGGGAAGGAAGGAAGGAAGGAAGGAAGGAAGGAAGGAAGGAAGGAAGGAAAGAAGGAAGGAAGGAAACCCTTTCCAGTTTTTATTGAAAATAGATTTTTTTTCCCCTTTCAACCCCATGGCCCAAAACAGAATTCTTCATTTCAATCACATGAATGAACCCTGGGAGATCTACTATTTAATCCTAGGAGATCCCCTCCGATTCAGGTGGGGAAAAGTCACCCCAAAAACTCTCCTTAGCTTATCAAGGCAGAAGTCCCCCGCCTGGCCTGTTTTAATCATCTCGGTGCAGATATTTTTTTTATTAAACACAAAACCAGATGACCAGGAACAACAACCAACCGGGGCTTCCTTCGCCCGTCTTCCCTTTTTCTTCTCTAGACAAAAGGCCTCACAACCCATCGCACTCAAAAGAAATGATATTCATCGCACATGCCACAACCCAGAAGGGTCAGCAACACGTGCGTTTTTAAGGAAGCCTTTGCAGGCCAGCCACAAATTTTGTGGAAAATTTTATCTCCTGTTTTCTCGGAGGATCCAGATGTCACGACTTCGCCAGGCTGGAAAAATCGCAGCAAGACGGGACGGAGGAAATGAACAATGTCGTGTAGGGGTGACCAAAATGATCTCAAATTTATAAGGTCACCAGCCAAGAGGTTGTCCACAGACCGCAGCTGGAGGTCCCAGACGTTTGCTCATGTGGTTGTCCAACAATCACCACGTGGGAAGCTCTGAACTTTTCCTTCCAGACCAGGTCACCAAATCCTGGATGGACTTTTTCATGGGCAGGTAAAGGGCCAAAGAACCGGAACTCCGACTAGGAGGACAAAAGAGCCACGAGAATAGTATTTTCTCCAACTTTAATCCAGTATCTAAAATAGGTTTGGAACAAGGAGAACTTTTAAAAACTGGTCAGTTGCTCTAGTGGAATCCCAGGGGTGTGGAACCTTGGTGATCTTAAGACTTATGGATATCAACTCACAGGATTACTTCCTTCCTCCCTCCCTCCCTCCTTCCTTCCCTTCCTCCCATCCATCCATCCAGTCCACCCACCCATCTCTTCATCCAATCCAATCATCCATCCGTCTATCTAATCCATCCATCTAATCCATCCAATCCATCCATCAATTCATCTAATCCATCCATCCATCTATCTATTCATCCATCCATCTATTAATCCAATCCATCCATCCATCCATCTACCTATTCATCCAATCCCATCCATCCATCTACCTATTCATCCAATCCCATCCTTCCATCCATCCATCCATTCATCCCATCTATCCATCTATCTATTCATCCATCCATTTATTAATCCAATCCATCCATCCATCCATCTACCTATTCATCCAATCCCATCCATCCATTCATCCCATCTATCCATCTACCTATTCATCCATCCATCTATTAATCCAATCCATCCATCCATCCATCTACCTATTCATCCAATCCCATCCATCCATCCATTCATCCCATCTATCAATCTATCTATTCATCCATCCATTAATCCAATCCATCAATCCATCCATCTATTGATCTACTCCATCTATCTATCCATTCATCCATCCATCCATCCATCCATCCATCCATCTATCTATTCATCCAATCCATCCATCTATCTATCTGTATCTATTCATTCAGTCCATCCATCCATCTATTCATCCAATCCATCTAATCCATCCATCCATCCAATCCATCCATCTATTCATCCATCCATCTATCTATCTGTCTGTTCATCTAATCCATCCATCTATCTATTCATTCAGTCCATCCATCCATCCATCCATCTATCTATTCATCCAATCCATCCATCCATTCATCCATCTATTGATCTAACCCACCCACCCTTCCACCCATCAACCCCCCCCCCCCACCCCCCCCCCCCCCCCTAGATTAAAATTTGTTTTAAGAAAAAAAAACAAAATGGGGTAAACTCCCCCAAATCCTCTCCCTATTATTTTTATAAGTTTCTAATTACCCAAAAAAAAAAAAATGCCCAAAAATTTTTCTAAGTCTGCAAAAATCATATGCGAAGCAGCGCAGAATTTATGCTTTGCAGATGACGACGTTAAGAAGAACACATTCAACATCTGGAGGAGCAAAGTCCGGTCTTCTCACATGTGAAGGTTGAGGTGTCCATGGAGTCACTTATGAGGGTCGAGACTCAAAGGGTACCTACCACCAAGTAAGGTTGGGGGTGATGTTGGGCTCATCACCCACCTTAGGTAAGATGTTTGGCCATGTGCCATTGAGATGGTGTCAATTTTTAGCAGACAGCTAGGAGGGAGAGAGAGAGAGAGGGTGGGGAGGGAATTATGGGAGTTGAAGTCCACATCTTAAAGTTGCTTCGGAAACACTCGTTTAGAAAGTAGTACTTTAGCATTGCTTTCCAAGATGGAGAACCATTCCTGGAGGTCACACTGTAGGCCTGCCAATCACAAGAATGACAAAATTCTTTAGAAGGTGACAAACTTGGAGTCTTCCCTCCTTCCTTCCTTCTTCTTTCTCTTTCCTCCCTCCTCCCTCCTTTCTTATTTTTCCTTTCCTTTTCTACTTTCCTTCCTTCCTCTTTTCTTTCTTCCTTCCTTCCCCCTTCCCTTTTCACATTCCTTTTCCTTCCTTCCTCCCACACTTCTTTCTCTCTTTTCTTTTCCTCCTTCCTTCCTCTTTTCTTTCCCGTCCTTCCTTCTTCATGTCCTCTTTTTTCTTTCCCTTTTCTTCCACTTTTATTCTTCCTTTCTTATTTTCTTTCCTTTTCTCATTCCTCCCTCCCTCCTATCCACTCCCTCCCATTTTCTTCCTTCCTTGCCTCCTTCTTTCCCTTACCCTCCTTCCTTTCTCTTTCCCTTTCCTCCTTCCCTCCTTCTTTCCCTCCTCCTTCCCCTCCCATTTTCTTCCTTCCTTCCTTCCCTCCCTCCCTCCTTCCTTCCTTCTTTGCCTCCCTCACCCTCCTTCCTTCCTCTTTCCTCTTTCCTTTTCCTTCCGTCCTTCTTCGCTTCCTCTTTTTCTTTTCCTTTCCTTCCACTTTTATTCTTCCATTCTTGTTTCTTTTTCTTTTCCTTCCCTCCTTCTTTCCTCCCTCCCTCCTCTCCTCTCCCTCCCATTCTCTTCCTTCCTTCCTTCCCTCCCTCCCTTCTTCCTTCCTTCTTTCCTCCCTCCCTCCTTCCTTCCTTCCTCTTTTCTCTTTCCTTTTCCTCCTTCATTCCCTTGTTCCTCTTTTCTCTTTCCTTTTCCTTCCGTCCTTCTTCGCTTCCTCTTTTTCTTTTCCTTTCCTTCCACTTTTATTCTTCCATTCTTATTTCTTTTTCTTTTCCTTCCCTCCTTCTTTCCTCCCTCCCTCCTCTCCTCTCCCCTCCCTCCCATTCTCTTCCTTCCCTCCCTCCCTCCCTCCTTCCTTCCTTCTTTCCTCCCTCCCTCCCTCCCTCCTTCCTTCCTCTTTTCTCTTTCCTTTTCCTTCCTTCCTTCTTCACTTCCTCTTTTTCTTTTCCTTTCCTTCCATTTTTATTCTTCCTTTCTTATTTCTTTTGTTTTTCCTTCCCTCCTTTTTTCCCTCCTCCCTCCTCTCCTCTCCCTCCCTCCCATTTTCTTCCTTCCTTCCTTCCCTCCCTCCCCTCCTTCTCCTTATTCCTCCAGTTTTCCTTTACCCCTTCACCCACACTGCAGACAAGTGACTCACCCCGCTGACTCCAAGCCAGCCTTAACCCCGAGACGTAGCTGCCCGGCCAGTGGCTTCATCCATCTTCATTACCAGCAGACATTCTTTGCTCTTCCACGCAGCCAAGTGCGCAGCTCACCATCACAATGCACTTACGAATCTCCTTCTCTGTGGTCTGGTTACATTTCCACCCTGTTTCCATCCAGGTCGACAGAAGGCCTGCCGTGTGGCCTCCCTTGGGAGCAGGAGGCGATCCTCTCTGACCACGGACATTTTTTTCCACTCTCCAACTGCGGGGTGTGCACACTCCCCACCTTCCATTCGTGGTCGTCCCAGACGACCTCAAGAAACCGTCTTCCAAGATAGCGCGACGGGAAACCGGATTCCAAGATGGAACAGAAATGACAGAGCGATGTAATTAATTGCTTTTGTTGGAGAACGCAGGGAACACATGAGCTCACTGCTTGTGGACGATGGGTGTGTTACTCCCTCTTTAATAGCTAACAATGCGCATACTTCGGAGGGGTGGGAGACCTCTGTGCTGTCGCCCACAGATGTGGTCAAACCACGTTTGGCCCAGCGTCAGGAGGGAAATCCAGACTGTGGGAAGGAGAGAAGGAGAGGGTTATTTCTTGGGAAAGGGGCAGATAGGATTTGGACAAAGAAGAGAATGGACAACCCCGTTGCCTGGAATGGTTTAGGGTCTCCTGCTGGAGCGGGCGAGCTGGACTAGATGACCTCCAAGGTTCCTTCCGATGCTCTGTTGATTTGTTGTTTTGTTCTGTTGTGGAATTTAGATCCTAGGGATGCTGCAATGGTCCTAAGAGTGAAAAACCATCATTTTTTTTCCCCCCCGGCGCCATCGTCACTTTGAACGGTCACTAAACAAATGGATGTAAGTCGAGAACGACATGTGGACTCTGATCTTGACAAACTATGGTTAAGACAGCACTGTTCTTCCCCATCATCGCTGAGGGTTTTCAAAAATAGACCGGACAACAGCACCATTTGACCAGGACGGTATATAAGATCTCTTGCTCCAGCGGGGGTGGGAGTGGGGAGTTGGTCTGGATGACCTCTGAGGTCCCTTCCTGCTTTATGATTTTATGTTCTGTTCTTGCCCCCTAAAAATGGCCAAAGTCATCCACCCCACCGTTATAACTGTCCAGCCAATGTATGAAGACAAGATAGATTAGATTTTCCATCTTCCTACCTCTGACTTGCCCGATGGGAAAAAAAACATCAGCGTGCATGTGTGTGTGTGTGTGTCTAAGTGTCTCTGTCTGTGTGTGTGCGCCTGTGTGGTGCCTGCGCGTGTTTGTCGGAAATAGAATGGCAGTGATGTCACAGGACTTAACCCCGAAGCGTTGCAGGGAAGCCTCTCTCCAAACGAGTGTGCAAATTTGCAGGCGATGAGCAAAACAAGCATGCGACACAGCACAGTCTCCCTGGGGGTGTGTGGGGATTAGCTCCTCGGCAGGAGGGTTAACAAGAGAGACTTAACCTTGTCACAACCCCTGTGACTTTGTTCCATCTTGGGCACATGCACACACACACACACACACACACACACACACACACCTCTTTAAACGGCAGCGTTTTTTGAGAAAGGTTGAAATGCTATTTTGAAAAATATCCTGGCAGAACAAGACAGAACAGAACAGAACAGAACAGAACAGAACAGAACAGAATAGAATAGAATAGAATAGACAGAATAGAATAGAATAGAATAGAATAGGAATAGAATAGAATAGAATAGAATAGAATAGAATAGAATAGACAGAATGGAATAGAATAGAATAGACAGAATGGAATGGAATGGAATAGAATAGAATAGAATAGAATAGAATAGAATAGAATAGAATAGAATAGAATAGAATAGAATAGAATAGAATAGACAGGATGGAATGGAATGGAATGGAACGGAACGGAATGGAACGGAACAGAACAGAACAGAACAGAACAGAATAGAATAGAATAGAATAGAATAGACAGAATAGAATAGAATAGAATGAAGTGGAGTGTAATGGAATGGAATGGAATGGAATAGAATAGAATAGAATAGAATAGAATAGAATAGAATAGAATAGAATAGAATGGAATAGAATAGAATAGAATAGAATAGAATAGAATAGAATAGAATAGAATAGAATAGACAGGATGGAATGGAATAGAATGGAATGGAATGGAATAGAATAGAATAGAATAGAACAGAACAGAACAGAACAGAATAGAATAGAATAGAATAGAATAGAATAAGAAAACAGAACAAATCAAAATAAGGAATAAGAATAGAATAGAATAGAAAATACGGAATGGGATGGGATGGGATGGGATGGAGTAGAGTAGAGTACAATAAGAATAGAATAAAATAGACAAAATACAGAAAATAGAATAGAATAGAGAATAGACTAGAGAATAGAATAAATAGAATAGAATAGAGAACAGAATAGAGAACAGAATAATGAAATAGTAGAACAGAATAGAATAGAGAAGAATAGAATAGAATAGAATAGAATAGAATAGAATAGAATAGAATAGAATAGAATAGACAGAATGGAATAGAATAGAATAGAATGGAATGGAATGGAATGGAATAGAATAGAATAGAATAGAATAGAATAGAATAGAATAGAATAGAATAGAATAGAATAGAATAGACAGAATGGACAGAATGGAATAGAATAGAATAGAATAGAATAGAATAGAATAGAAAATAGAATAGAATAGAATAGAATAGAGAATGGAATGGAATGGAACAGAACAGAACAGAACAGAACAGAACAGAATAGAATAGAATAGAATAGAATAGAATAGAATAGACAGAATGGAATAGAATAGAATAGAATGGAATGGAATGGAATGGAATAGAATAGAATAGAATAGAATAGAATAGAATAGAATAGAATAGAATAGAATAAGAAAACAGAACAAATCAAAATAAGGAATAAGAATAGAATAGAATAGAAAATACGGAATGGGATGGGATGGGATGGGATGGAGTAGAGTAGAGTACAATAAGAATAGAATAAAATAGACAAAATACAGAAAATAGAATAGAATAGAGAATAGACTAGAGAATAGAATAAATAGAATAGAATAGAGAACAGAATAGAGAACAGAATAATGAAATAGTAGAACAGAATAGAATAGAGAATAGAATAGAATAGAATAGAATAGAATAGAATAGAATAGAATAGAATAGAATAGACAGGATGGAATGGAATAGAATGGAATGGAATGGAATGGAATAGAATAGAATAGAATAGAATAGAATAGAATAGAATAGAATAGAATAAGAAAACAGAACAAATCAAAATAAGGAATAAGAATAGAATAGAATAGAAAATACGGAATGGGATGGGATGGGATGGGATGGGATGGAGTAGAGTAGAGTACAATAAGAATAGAATAAAATAGACAAAATACAGAAAATAGAATAGAATAGAGAATAGACTAGAGAATAGAATAAATAGAATAGAATAGAGAACAGAATAGAGAACAGAATAATGAAATAGTAGAACAGAATAGAATAGAGAATAGAATAGAATAGAATAGAATATAGAATATAGACTACCTGTATTTGACTGGTCTCATTTCCCATTAAAATAAAAGTGACATTATTTGCAGAAATAGAATATAATGAGGAGCAGAAATAATGAAAACAATACCCTGTTCTTTCAACTCAAACCCTGCCCCCTTGGTGCCCAGGTCCTATGACCTGGCACAGGTATACAGAAGGGGCGGAGTTTGCATGGCAACAGCCGCACAGGTAGTCCTTGACTTACAACCATCTGACCATTAGCGACCATTCCAAGTTACAACGGCACTAAAAAAGCTACTTTTGTCCAGTCCCCGCACTTATGACCAACGCAGCATTTCCCCACAGCCACATGATCTAAATTCAGGCCTTTGACAACTGGCATGTACTTATGCCGGTTGCAGGATCATGGGGTCACCCTTTGTGACCCCTCCCTCCCCAGCCGGCTTCCCGCAAGCAAAACCAACAAGAGGGGAAGGGGAGAGCCAGATTTACTTAATGTCCACGTGATTCTCTTAACGACCGCAGTGACAACCATGGTGAGAAACTTTGTAAAATCGGGCAAGACTCGCTTAACAACTGTTTTTTTTTAAAGGAGCTGGTCCCTTAAAGTGGCCGTAAGTCGAGTCCTGCCTGGACGTGGTTTTTGTGCTTGCGAAGAAAGTCGATCCTCTAGAGATCCTTCAGCATTTGCCAGCGGAAAACCCGACAGCTCCCCTCACCCCGGTCCTGTCTCCAAGTTTGCAGCTGTTGTCTGGGGTCTTCGCACCAAAAAGAACAAGACCGTTGAGTTTCTTCTGAGCCTTTAATCTTCCTTGATCCCCGAGGATCTTCCCGTAAGATCTGGAGATCAGGCTGTTCCCTCCCACCCAGCCAAGAACTTGATCGTTGAATAAAAGGACCGATTTTTCACGCCCCATCAAAGATTTTCAAGGTCACCTTTTAGCTCCAAAAACCCCCCACCAAAAAAAAATGTACGACGTACGACCGCAATTAAACTCAAAATATCCGTTGCTAAGTGAGACGTTTGTGAAGTGAATTTTGCCCCCTTCTACGACCTTTCTTGACCCAGTTGTTAAGTGAATCGCCGCAGTTGCTAAATTAATAACACGGTCGTTAAATGAGTTTGGATTCCCTATTGATGTTGCTTGTCAGAAGGTCACAAAAGGGGATCGCCTGACCCCTGGGACAGTGCGACCGTCATAACTATGAGTCAGCTGCCAATCATCCACTTACGGTTGTAAGTGTGAAAAACGGCCCTTTTTTCAGCGCCATTGTAGCTTTGAATGGTCACTAAATGAATGGTCATAAGTCAAGGACTACCGGTATTCTTTATGCACCCCAAGGGCATGATTTTTGCCTGTCAAGCCTGTCAGCTTCCAACCAGGGTTTCTATACAGGTAGTCCTCAACATACAGCCACTATTAGAGTCAGAAACTTCCATTGCTAATCAAGACGGTTGTTAAGTGAGTCACACCCAATTTTGCAACCTTTTTAGCCACGCTTCTCAAACAAATCACTGCCGTTAAGTGAATCGGACAGTCATTAAGTGAACCCAGCTGCCTCTAATTGATTTCGTTTGTTGGAGGACAGCCTGCAGACCTCAATAATAATTACATACATAAAACTGTGAGGTTGGAAGGATGCTTGGAGGTGATCTAGTCTAACCCCCTGCTCATGGCAGGACTCCTACCATCCTAGATAAATTAACCATTTCTTGAAAATGTCTACCAGTGGAGCATCCGTCTTTTCCCAACTATATCCAACTAACCCACCAGAGAAGGGAGGCAGAAGATGCTATGGGTCTCCTCTCTTCAGGAGGTCCATCTGGAGAGACCCAGAAGAAGGAATTTCTCCATGGTGGCTCCCTCTTATTACTTGAGGACCATATTTTCCCAGTTGCACCCACCCAACGATCAACCAATGAACAGTCAACCCATGGAACAGAAGTTGCCCTCGGAAGTTGTGGGAGCGTCATCACTGGAGGCTTTCAAGAAGAGTTTGGACTGCCAATGGTCAGAAATGGTGCAGGTTCTCCTGCTTGGGCAGGGGGTTGGACTAGAAGACCTCCAAGGTCCCTTCCAGCTATATTCTGATTGATTGATTGGTTGGTTGATTGATTGATTTGGAATATCGTTACTAGCTTAGTCCTGCTGGCTCCAAAGCTAGGAGCTGAAACCCTCCAATGTTCGTGGATTGACTGATTGACATCTACCCGACCCACCAGATGAGAGAGAGAGAGAGATGGGTTATGAGAATATGTTATCCCATCAAGAAGAGCCTTTTCCATGGTGGCTCCCTCGCTCTGTGGAAATAAGGTTGACTTGACTTCTTGACTTCATTAACCATCTCCCATACCCACCCTGCTTACCTCCACATCGTCTCTTCCTTTGTGCCCACCTTCCACCTCCAACCAAGTTGACCTCTGAGAACCTGAAGACCAGTGGTGGGATTCAAATTTTTTTTACTACTGGTTCTGTGGGCGTGGCTTGGTGGCCGTGGCAGGGAAGGTTACTGCAAAATCCCCCTTCCTTCCCCACCCCACAAACCTGCTTTTCAGCTCCATTCTCCATGCAGGGCAACCAAAGAAGAGCCAGCCAATCAGCTGGGACTCGATGGGAGGCAGAGAATAGATGGGGTTGGGGGGGGCCAGTACGGAGCGACATTTGCTGGTTCTCCAAACCAGGAGTGGGATTCTACCAGTTGGCACCTATTCGCAAGAACCGGTTGTTAACATTCTAAGCAGTTCGGAGAACCGGTTATTAGAAGAAATTACAGAGCTAATCCTGTAAGGAAGGCAGGAAGGAAACATTCTGGTGTTGCTTACAGAAACTGCCTCTCCGTTGACCCTTATTACATTCTTGGCAAGACTAGACTTTCTGTCTTAGGAACTTCTCTGGAATTTTCTTTCCCTCCTTTGCTTGTGTGGAGGGACCACTCAAAGTTACAATGGCATTGAAAAAAGTGACTTATGACCATTTTTCACACTTATGACTGTTGCAGCAACTCCACAGTCATAAGAGGCCAGGCGAGGAGATGCGTGCCTCGATGTGAGTGATGTTGAGTTGGCCACACCCAGCCAGTCACATGACCACCAAGCCATGTCTACCCAATCACATGACCACCAAGCCACGCCCACCAACTAAGCCATGCCCACAGACCCGGTTGTTAAAAAAATTGAGTCCTACCCCTGCTCCGAACTACTCAAAATTTCCACTCCTGGTTCTCCAGAACTGGTCAGAACCTGCCGAATGCCACCTCTGATGAAGACCTTCTCCAGATCTTCCTCTTTTTCCACGTTCCTGAACTGGGAAGGAGATGTGGAAGAGATGTTTCCCCATGGAAACCTCTGCCCATAACCAAACGAGTCCAGGATACCCCTAAAGGTGATCACCTGTCCCAGGGCAAGTGGGCGGGGCTTCTTCCACACAAGGTGTAGCCCTTCTACATCCCATCTGCCATTCCAGACTGCCAATTCCACCCACCCTCCCCATGGTTTGGGGTTGGAGTGAAAACTACAAGGAACCCAAGTCCCAAATCTGGAAGTTGGTTTTGGATGGGAGGCGACTTTGTAATTTGCTTCCCGATGGCTCCTGCGTGTTCTCTCTCTCTCTCTCTCTCTCTTTCTCTCTCTCTCTGTCTTTTTTCCCAGGGGCGAATACTTTGGGTTGAAAAACCAGGCGCACACACGCTCTCACGCCTAGATCTAATTTTTCGCCGTCTGTAATCATGGCCTGACCACAAGGCTTATTTTAAGCCAGCTGAATATTCTCCTCGCTTCGGGTTTTTTTTTTTTTTCTGCAGCCGATTTGACGTTGTTTGAAAAACCAGATCAAAAGACGGGGAATTTTCGCCTCGGGCTTCACGTTGCTGTTCTCCAATGGCTCCGTTCTGTTTTGCTCTGTTGTAGCAGAAAAACCGGCCCACGGTGCCTGGCGGCAGCTCAGCATACCCTGGCTCTGTTTAGAGGCAAGGCTTGATTTACAACAGTTTGTTTACCGACCATTTGAAGCGATGGCGGCACTGAAAATAGGGACTCATGGCCTGTCCTCCCACTTAGGAGCGTTGTAGCATTTGCAGGACCAGGGGATCAAAATTCAGGCGCTTGGCAACTGGTGGATATTTCCAAGAGTTGCCTGGTGGGAAGTTGGGCAGTACATTTTTTTTTAAAGTGAGACTGGGGAGGGGAGAAGAGGGAGGGAGAGACAATAGATAGCTGATAGATGAGAGAGAGAGAGAGAGACAGACAGAGAGACAGAGAGACAGAGAGAAACAGAGACGGACAGAGAGACAGAGGGAGGGAGGGAGAGGGAGAGAGAATAGATAGCTGATAGCTGAGAGAGAGAGAGAGAGACGGAGACAGAGGAGAGGAGAGGGAGAGAGAATAAACAGCTGATAAATGGAAAAATGATATATGATAGAGAGAGAGAGAGACATGGAGGGAGAAAGAGAATAAAATAACTGATAAATGGGTAGATAGATATAGATTGGTAGGTGAGAGAGAGAGAGAGAGAGAGAGAGACAGAGAGAGAGAGAGAGAGAATGAATAACTGATAAATGAATAGAGAGAATAAATAGCTGATAGGAGATAGATAGAGAGATAGATAGATAGATAGATAGATAGATAGATAGATAGATAGATAGATAGATAGATAGATAGATAGATAGATAGATAGATAGATAGGGAAAAAGAGAGAAAGAATAAATAGCTGATAAATGGATAGATGAGAGAGAGAGAGAGACAGAGAGACAGAGACAGAGAGACAGGGGGAGAGAATAAATAGCTGATAACTAGATAGAAGAGAGAGGGAAAGAAAGAAAGAAAGAAAGAAAGAAAGAAAAAGAAAGAAAGAAAGAAAGAAAGAAAGAAAGAAAGATACATAGATACATAGATACATAGATACATACGGAGAAAGAGGGAGAGAATAAATAGTTGATAAATAGATTGATAGACAGACAGACAGACAGGATGGATGGATGATAGAACACTTGCAGTGTCCCAAGGTCATGGGGTCGCCATTTGCAACCTTTCCAGCCATATTCCAACAAGCAAAGTCGATGGAGAAACTGGATTTGTTTAACAACTGCATAATTCACTTAACAACTGCAGTGATTCCCTTAACAAGCCTGACAAAAAAGGTCATAAAATCAGGTGCAACTTACTTAACAACTCCCTTGCTTAGCAATGAAAATTCCATATCAAAGGCTCCACATTCCTCCTCCTCCTCCTCCTCCCCCTCCTCCTCCTCCTCCTCTCTGTAACCCTCATCCCCTTCTATTACTGACAATGTCCCCTAGCTGGGTCCTGAAATGCCTTCAAGAACCCAGCTCAAAGAGCATCCAAGCACTGCACAATTCAACCAGAGCCCCGGAGATTCTTTTCTGTCAGAATCACTGAATTGCACGCTCAGAAGGGACCCCCAAAGGTCATCTAGAGCAACCCTCCCAGGTTAGCTTCTGTGACAGGGAACGGTGTTCATCAACTTATTGGTGGCATCAAAGAGGGCTCCGTGTGAAGACTTGGGTCACACACACACACACACACACCCACACACACACACACGCTGCCAAGACTCAGGCTGAACTCCCATCTCCAGCGTAGCTGAACCAGCGGAGGCAAAACAGCTCGTTTTAAGGACCCACCAATCTTTGCCAAAGGAAATATTTATCCATACCCACTTGAAGGTTGACAGAACCATCTTTAGGGGACTTAAAGATGAAATATTGGCATTTTTTAGACTGTACAGATGGTGGTCCACAGAGAACAACGCTCCCAGCAACATCAATAATAAAGACAGATGTACGAGGCAGCTAACAAGACCTCTTGCCAAAAAGGCAGGCCGAAGGATGGCGGAGAAGGAAGACATATTTCCAAACTCAGCCATATGTAATCTCTGGATAGCCTATAAATCAAGCCAGGAAAGGCAGCTTGTCAAAGCTAAGTTCCAGTGAATTTCATCTTTGGCCTCTACAGTCAAAACTCCGCACAAAAGAAATAATCCCAGAGAGAATTTAGGTGGGAGTAGAAACAGGTAAAACGCCTGAGGTCGCCATCTTGACTTTTCTGACCCTAAAACAAGGTCCCAACCCACCTCCAACCTGTATTCTTCAGGGCGTGCAACGAAAGAGGTCCCCGTGAAACATCTGGAGAAGAAGGTAGGTGATGAAGATCAAGCCGGCAAAACAAAGCGGAGGCGATTTTGTTCAGCTGAACGGAGATCGGAAGATTTTGGAGTTTTCAGGAGGGTTTTGCTGGTGGCCAGTTCCCCCAAATCTCCAAGCAGGGATGGAAACTGCCGTCCAGAACATCTGGGAAGCATCAGCCCAGCGATGGTTCTTCTCAAGGGCTCAACCCTCTTGTAGAACATCTGACAGAGCTGGGAGATTTTCTGGAAAGAAGACGGATGAGTTTGCTTATTATTTATGCAGATGTTAGGCCTGGCCAATCCCAAGTAGGGTCCTTGGTGGACCAAGATGATGTCCCCTCCTCCACCCCTGGCTTGTCCCACAGATGTTCCGCAGAAGGTTCGGTGGCTTTCGAAGTCGCATGCTTGGCAGAACACGAGGAAGGAACAAAAAAATGGGATTTGTGAAGGATTTTCATTCGGTGGTGTCTTGATCTGGAGGTGTGTGGATGGAAGGGTTTGTGCACGTGTATGTCTGAATGGGAGTGACGGCTCCTGACCCATGAGAGGAATGGAGGAAGAAAAAGGGAGGGAGGCAGGGAGGGAGGGAGGAGGAAGGACAGAAGGAGAGGAGGAAGGAAGGAAGGAAGGAAGGAAGGAAGGAAGGAAGGAAGGAAGGAAGGAAGGAAGGAAGGAAGGAAGGAAAGAAAGAAAGAAAGAAAGAAAGAAAGAAAGAAAGAAAGAAAGAAAGAAAGAGAGAGAGAGAGGAAGGAAGGAAAGAAGAAGAGAGGAAGGAAAGAAAGAGGGAGAGGAAGAAGGAAGGAAGAAAGAAAGAAAGAAAGAAAGAGAGGAAGGAAGGAAAGAAAGAAAGAGAGGAAGGAAGGAAGGAAAGAGGGAGAGGAAAAGGAAGAAAGAAAGAAAGGAGAGAGAGAGGAGGAAGGAAGAAGAGAAGGAGGAAGGAAGGAAAGAAAGAAAGGAGAGAGAGAGGAGGAAGGAAGAGCAAAGGGAGAGGAGGAACGAAGGAGAGAAGGAGGAAGGAAGGAAAGAAAGAAAAAAAGAGAGAGAGAGGAAGGAAGGAAAGAAGAAGAGAGGAAGGAAGGAAAGGGACAGGGAAGAAGAAAGAAAGAAGAGAGAGAGAGAGAGGAAGGAAGGAAAGAAGAAGAGAGGAAGGAAGAAGGAAGGAAGAAGGAAGAAAGGAAAGAAGGAGAGAGAGAGAAGAGGAAGGAATGAAGGAACCTTGTCAATTCCATAATTGACATTATTTCTACATGGAATGTAGGACATATTGTGGCTTGTTCATGATGACCACCTTCCTTCCTTCCTTCCTTCCTTCCTTCCTTCCTTCCTTCCTTCCTTCCTTCCTTCCTTCCTTCCTCCCTCTTACATTGTACAGTAAATTTAAGGCGCATGGCTGGCTGGGGAATTCTGGGAGTTGAAGTCCAACACATTTAAAAGCGCCACAGTTGTGAAACATGGCCGGAAATACTTCTCATATCGATTTTTCCCCAAACATACAAAAAAACAGTTGTGAAACTAACAGGCAGCTTGCAGCTCATTTCAATATAATGAAAGAAATAAAATAAATAAAAATTCAAGGGGGGGGCGCAATCAGAAGGCCCCCCTCCACCCCTATCAGGTTCCTAGATATTTTTCTCCAGAAGGGGGAATTTTCAGAGCTGATTTGGTGTCTGGAATGAGTTTTCATTCAAATAATAATGATGATGATGACAATAATAATAATAATAATAATAATAATAATAATAATAATAGTAATAGTAGTAGTAGTAGTAATGATAATAATAATAGTAGTAGTAGTAGTAGTAGTAGTAGTAATAATAATAATAATAATAATAATAATAATAATAATAATAATAATAATAATAATAATAATAATAATAATAATTTTTAACTCAAGTTGTGCATTCAATGTAGTTCTGCTTAGGAATTTGGAGAACGCAGTTGCAGGATCAAGCAAAAAGCAGAAAAGAGATGGAATCGGCTTAATGAGGTGGGGGGAGATGCCCCTCCCCAGGGAAAGTTAGCCGAAGATTTATAGGCTTTTGGGCAGGGGGGAGCAGCTACCTGCTTTTAAAGATTGTCTAGCCAAACTCAGTGAGGGATGGTTTACATGCAGACACGCTTATCCTTCTCTTTCTTTCCTTCTTGGTCTTTCCTGCTTTCCCCCCTTTTTCTGCCTTCCTCTTTCCCTTCCTTCCTTACCTCCCTCCCTCCATCCTATCTTTATTTCTTTCTGCCCTTCTGTTTGTCTTTTTCCCTTCCTTTCTTTCTTTCCTCCTTGTTCCCTTCCTTTCCCTTTTCCTTTTCTTCTTCCTTTTTCTTTCCTGTTTTCCTTCCTCTCTTTTTTTCTTTCCTTCCTATTTTTTCTTTTCTTTCTTTCCTTCCTTTCTTCCTCCTCCCTCCCTCCCTTCTCCTTCCTAATTCCTTCCTCCTTTTCTCCTTCTCTTCTTCCCTCCCTCCCTGCTTCTCCTTCCTTCCTTCCACCCTCCATCCCTCCTCCTTGTCTTCCTCCCATCTTCCTTCTTTCCCTCCTCCCCTTCTTTTTCTTTCCTTCCTACTTTATCCTCCTTTCTTTCCTCCCTCCCTCCCTCCTTCCCACCCTCCCTCCTCTCCTTTCCTTCCCCCTTTCCTTCCTCCTTTTTCTTCTCTTTTCCTCCTTTGCATCCTGGGGTGATCCTGCTTTCTGGCCACCACAGTTTCAGCCCTGAGAAAGCCAAGCCACCCCCCTGCCCGCCCGCCTCCCTCCAGATGGTGGGGGTCTCCAGAGCCCGGCTCTTAGACAGAAGGCCAGATTTATGGCTGCTGCGCCTTGTGCGTTACAACTCCCCGGTGCCTTTGCTCGTGGGCTGCTACGGGGGTCTCATCTGTTCCACGTTTTCTGCATCGTTCTGCCTCTATCTGGTTATTTTCAGGGAGACCCCCAAAGAAGGGAGGCCTCTTGCGGGAGGGGGTTGTGACACAAAGGGGGTGGGGGGTGGGTGGATTCAGGGTGGACCTCCTCTTCCCTTAAAGCCCTCCCCCCTGGTTAAATTGGGGGCCTCGGGACACGGAACGTTTTCGAAATAGTGAAAAACCGAACTCATTCCCATCCGGAGCGAAGCGTCTGGTTTTGCAACCGTTTTTTGTGGTGGTCATTAAGCGAACATAGGATCATAAGCATGGAATTGACAAGATTCCTTCATTCCTTCCTCTTCTCTCTCTCTCTCCTTCTTTCCTTTCTTCCTTCTTCCTTCCTTCTTTCCTTCCTTCCTCTCTTCTTCTTTCCTTCCTTCCTCTCTCTCTTCTTCCTTCCTTCCTTCCTTCCTTCCTTCCTTCCTTCTTCCTCTCCCTCTTTGCTTCCTTCCTTCCTCTCTTCTTCTTTCCTTCCTTCCCCTCTCTCTCTTCTTTCTTTCTTTCTCTTTCTTTCTTTCTTCCTTCCTTCCTTCTTTCCTTTCTTTCTTTCCTTCCTTCCTCCTTCTCTCCTTCCTTCCTCCTCTCCCTTTGCCCTCTCTCTCTCTCTCTCTCCATGCCAAGACTTCAGCTTTCAGACATTGCTTGCTACAAGGGTGGGTGGATGAAAATCAGTACAAGGAGTCCTCGTTTAATGACCATTCAAAGTCACTTGAAAAAAAAGGGGGACATTTTTCAGTGATTTTGACCGCTTTTCACACTTATAACTGTTGCATTACCTTTAGAAGTTTGGCAGCTGAATCTTATTTACAATGGTTGCAAATGTCCCAGAGTCGCCTGATCCCCTTTTGCAGCCTCCTGACAAGAAAAGTCATTGAGGAAGCTCAGATTCACTTAACGACCGTGTTGCTAACTGAACAACAGCAGGGATTCACTTAACAATGGTAACAAGAAAGGTCGTAAAGTGAGACAAAACTCACATAACAAGAGTCTCACTTAGCAACATGAAATTTTGGGCTCAATTCTGGTCATAAGTCAAGGACTACCAGTAGGAATTGTGGGAAACTGCCAAAGGTAAAATACCTCACTTCAAACGTCTGCTAAGTAACTGGTCGTAAGTTGAGGACCACAAATAAAATACAAATTTTGGTTACTTCAGCAAGGCAGCTGCTACGTGAGTTTGTCCCCGTTCTACAAGCTTCTCTGCCACAGTTGTTATGTGAATCACTGCAGTTGCTAAGTGAATCGCTGAAGTTGTTTAGTGAATCAAGCAGTCATTAAATGAATCTAGCTTCTTGCGTTGACGTTGCTCATCTGAAGTTGGCTGGGAAGGTTACAAATGGTGATCACGCAACACAAACACACCCCATCCTGGACACTGCAACCATCATAAATACGAGTCGTTGCCAAGCGTCTGGATCACATGACCCTGGGGATGCTGCAATGGTCGTAAGTATGAGAAATCATCATGTCACCTTTTTCAGTGCGTTGCAAACTCTCACTAGTTGAACTGTTGTAAACTGAGAATTACCTGTAGACACCAGTTGCAAAAGATTGAAGAATTTGATTACATGATTTTAGAGAGGCTGGGATGGTTGCAAGTGCAAGGATACACATTGTTTTTTTGCAGTGCCATTGTAACTTTGGTCACTAAACAAACAGCTGTAAGTCAAGGACTACCTGCAGGAAAGTCAAGGGACGTTCAGGAAAAAGAGAAAATTGTTGCACAGTGACCCAGGAAGAAAAAGATTGCAAGATTGCTCTGCTTTCTATATTTTGCTTTCTTCTTCCAAAGAGAAAAATAATAAATATAATATAGTATAGTGTAGTGTAGTATTAGTATTAGTATAATATGGTATTAGTATAATATAGTATAGTATAATATAGAATAGTATAGAATAGTATCATATAGTATAATAGAGTATAATATAGTATAATATATTATAGTATAATACAGTATAGTATAGAATAGAATAGTATAGAATAGTATAATATAGTATAGTGTAATATAATATAGTATAGTGTAATATAATATAATATAATATAATATAATATAATATAATATAATATAATGTAATGTAATGTAATGTAGTGTAGTGTAGTGTAGTGTAGTGTAGTGTAGTGTAGTATAGTGTAGTGTAGTGTAGAATAGTATAATAATATAATATAATATAATATACATAACATAACATAATAAATAAATAAAATATATAAAAAATAAAATAAAATAAAAAGCAGATAGTCCTAGATAGGACCACAATTGAGCCCAAAATTTCTGTTGCTAAGCGAGACAGTTCTTAAGTGAGATTTGCCTGCTTTTACGACTTTTCTTGCCACAATTGTTTAAGTGAATCACTGCAGTTGTTAAGTGAGCAATGCGGTTGCTAAGCGAATCTGGCTTCCCTATGGGCTGGTCAGAAGGTCCCCAAAGGGGAGTTATGTGACTCCAGGACCCGGCGACTGTCATAAGTATTTTTTTATCCCTTTTCACTTGCCAAGGCATCTGAGTTTTGATCCTGTGACCGTGGAGGGATGCTGCGTGTGAAAAATGGTCACCAATCCCCATTTTTCAGTGCCGTTGTAACTTCGAACAATCACGCAATGAACTGCTGTGGGTCGAGGACCACAAATAATAAAATTATAAAATAAAAATGTCACTAGAACTGAATAGAGACCCTCCGAAGAAGGGCAAGAGATACGGGAAGGTTGATTTAGGACAAGTTTTTCACTGAGCCGTTTCCTCCTCAAATTGTGTTGTTTTGGGTCCAATTCCAACTGATCCCGTCGAATTTCACAATGTTGCCGCTATTTTGTTCTCTCTCTTCACGGTTCTGTGCCTCGGTTCTGACGGGCTGGAGCGAAGTTTCCAGCATCAATTAATTTCGGACTTAAAAGCCGTTCAGCCGGCCCAGGGAGGCGAATTTTCCCCTTCGGGGCGGGGTGGTGTGTGAGAGGGGGTGTGTGTGGAAATAATGCGGGAGGGGGTGTTTTAATTTCATTATGAAGACCTTGAAGTGTTTGAGGAGAAGGAGGGGGAAAAAGGTTGTGTTTACAAGCCTGGGTTTCAAACCAGATGTTTTTGTGAAGGGAGTGAAAAAGAAAAAGGGGGTGAAATTGGTTTGCTTGGAAAAGAGGCGGCGGGCGGGGCAGGGGCGGGGAGAAAGTAATTCCTTTGAAAGGCAGAAGAAGCCACAAGGTCAACCTTGCACGTCTGAGCGCGAGGGGGTGCCCAGGGCGCACAGGGAGGGTGGTCTTTGGGCTTCGTGTCATGACGGGAGCCCACTTTTCATCCCTCTCTCCACCCCGGTGGCTTCGCGGCTAGGCCACCTGTCGGGATGTGCAGCCGTGGGGGCGTTCAGAGGAGGGAGGGAGAAGGGGAGGAGGAGAGGAGAGGGTGAGGAAGGGAGGAGAGAGGAAGGGAGGGGGGGAGCAGGAGGTGAGGGGGAGGAGCAGGAGGGGAGGAGAGGGGAAGAAAGGAAAAGGGGCGAGGGAGGGAGAGAGGAAGTGGAGCGGAGGAGAGGAAAGGAAAGAGAATAGAGAGGCGAGGGGGAGAAGGAATGACGGGAGGGGAAGGGAGAGGACAGGAAGTGGGGAGGAGAGGGAGAGAAAGAGGGAAAGGGAGGGAGGGGAAGAGAGGAAAGGGAAGAAAGGGGAGGGAGGGGAAGGGAGACCAAGGTGGGGAGGGAGGCAGGAAGGAAGGAAGGAAGGAAAGAAGGAAGGAAGGAAGGAAGGAAGGAAGGAAGGAAGGAAGGAAGGAAGGAAGGAAGGAAGGAAGGAAGGATTCATGGCCAACTTCTTTTCAATTATGTTTTTTTTTTAAATTTGGGCAAAGCCTGTGCATTTCACCCACCTGCCCTATGCAAAAACATTAGATCCACTCTTGACTTCTCATCTGAGGTCCAACTCCCAAGGTCTGTCCTAAGTTCTTTTAAATGGACAGTTCGTTCTGGTTTCTTCCTGGACCTCAGAATCTGCTTTCGTTGGTCCCCAAGCCTCCCAATCTCTTTTCCCACCGACTCTGGAGACCTTGCACAGCTGAGAACAATTGTCAAGGGACAATGGAGTTACACACAAACACCCGCCCCCTGTAGGCCTTGCTTCCTTCTGACATGGACTTAGAGATGCTCCATTGGGTTACCTTGAGGAGGAGGAGGAGGAGGAAGAAGAGGAGGAGGAGGAGGAGGAGGAGGAGGAGGAGGAGGAGGAGGAGGAGGAGGAGGAGGAGGAGGAGGAGGAAGAAGAAGAAGAAGAAGAAGAGGAGGAGGAGGAGGAGGAGGAGGAGGAGGAAGAGGAGGAGGAGGAAGAAGAGAGAAGAAGAAGAAGAAGAAGAAGAAGAAGAAGAAGAAGAAGAAGAAGAAGAAGAAGAGAGAGGAGGAGGAGGAGGAGGAGGAGGAGGAGGAGGAGGAGGAGGAGGAGGAGGAGGAGGAGGAGAATGGTAAAGTCCTTGGGGCTCTCTGAGCTTGGTGGTTTTCTGGCAAACATTTCATGGCCCAACTAGGTAAGAGCATCCATGCTAGAAGGGAGGGGGGTTGTGAACTGGTAGAAGAGGAGGAAGAGGAGGGTGGCATCCTTAGTGCTCTGTGAGCTTGTTGGTTTTTTACAGACATTTCATGACCAACTAGGGAACATCATAAAGGATAAAAGGAGTGAGGTTTATAAGAAGGAGGAGGATTGTAGGTTTGTTGAGGCTCTCTGAGATGGGTGGTTTCCTTGCAGACATTTCATAATCCTACTAGGTATCATCATCAGTGTTAGAAGGGAGTGGGATTTAGGAGAGAGGAGGAGGAGAAGAGAAGAGAGGAGAGGAGAGGAGAGAAGGAGAGGAGAGAAGGAAGGGAAGGAGAGGAGAGAAGGAAGAGAAGAGAAGAAGAGAAGAGAAGAGAAGAGAAGAGAAGAGAAGAGAGAGAGGAGAGGAGAGGAGGAGAGGAGAGGAGAGAGGAGAGAAGAGAGAAGGGAGGAGGAGGAGAGGAGAGAAGGGAAGAGAAGAGAAGAGAAGAGAGGAGAGGAGAGAGGAGAGAGGAGAGAAGAGAAGGAAGTGAAGAGAGGAGAGAGGAGAGAGGAGAGAAGAGAAGAGAGGAGGAGAGGAGGGAAGGAAGGAAGAGAAGAGAAGAGAAGAGAAGAGAGAGAGAGAAGAGAAGAGAAGAGAAGAGAAGAGAAGAGAAGAGAATAAACAGAGTGGGAAGGGACCTTGGAGGTCTTCTAGTCCAACCCTCTGCTTGGGCAGGAAACCCTACACCATTTCAGACAAACGGTTGTCCAATCTCTTCTTAAAAACTTCCAGCGTTGGAGCATTTACAGCTTCTGGAGGCGAGAAGTCCCACTGATTAATTGTTCTGCCAGGAATTTTTTTTCCTTACTTCTAAGTCGTTTCTTTCCTGGATGAGTTTCCACCCGTTGCTTCTCGTCCTGCCTTCCGGGGCTTTGGAGAACAGCTTGACCCCTTCTTCTTTGGGGCAGCCCCAGAGACACTGGAACACTCTCCAGCCCTATCCAGGAGGAGGTTACAGAGGTTAGAGATAATCAGAGTTGGAAGGGGCCTTGTAGGGTCATCTAGTCCAACCCCCCCCCCTGCCCCGCCTAAGCAGGAGATCCTACAGGTGCTTATGGTTTCCCACCAACCCATGTCCTCTAGGACCCTGAGAGAGGGGTGGGGGTGTGTGACATATTTTCTTCTGTGTCTTTTGATTAGGTCTGACAGGAGGGATCCCGCTGCCTGTTATTTGTAACTGTCCTCTTTTGGGGATCCTTCCAGCAGGTCCTGCCGTTCGGTTCGGCTCCTTCCTTCATCGCCCTCCAAAGAACGAGGGAGCGGGGGGGGGGGATGTTAATTGTTTCTCTCCGCTTTGAACATGTGCAGAGGCTTCTATCGGGAGGAAAACCTGGCCCTTCTCCTCCACGCCTTTCAAACAGATTTCTGGCCCAGGAGGATTTGCTTGGAAATGACAGCGGGATCAAGACAAAGAGAGAGAGGCAGGGCAGAGGGAAAGAAAGAGAGAAAGAGAGAGATTGGGAGGAAGAGAGAGGAAGAGAAAGAGAGGAAGAGGAGAGAGGGAAAGAGTAAGAGAGTGAAAGAGGGAGGGTAAAAAGACGAGAGAGAAAGTTAGCTAGAGAGAGAAAGAGAGGAGAGAAAGAGTTAGCTAGAAATACAGAGACACACAGAGGTGGGGAAACAAAGAAAAATAGGGAAAGAGAGAGGAAAAAGAAGAAGAGACAGAAAGTTAGCTAGAGAGAGAAAGAGAGAGAGGAGGGAGAAAAAGAGCTAGAAAGAGAGAGAGGAGAGAGGGAAACAGAAAGAGAGAGAAGAGAGAGGGAAACAGAGAGAGAGAGAAAGAGAGAGGGGGAGGAGGGAGAGAAAGAGCTAGAAAGAGAGAGAGAGAGAGGGAAACAGAGAGAGAAAGAGAGAGAGAGAGAGAGAGAATCAACTAATAAAATCAGATCCCTTCACAACGATCCAAATATTGGTGTCTCAGCTCCCCCCTCCCCAAAGGGCTGGACTTCAAAGGCTCTGTGTGTGTGTGTGTGCGGGTGTGTGTGTGTGTGTGTGCGGTCCTCTCAGGATGTGGCGTTTCGTCTAGCACACGCATGTCAAGGGCTCCGGCTTTGATCAGCATCAGATGTGTGTAGAGAAACAACAGGGAGAAGGTCGGGCTTGGGAGAAGCCAAGGAGAGGAAAAACAAGCCGCAAATGTTTGGCGGCCTGGCACTTGTTGCAAGGGAAAAGAGGAAGGGGTTTGGGGCCAGAGAAAGTGGGGAGTGGGGGGAGGAAAGGAGAGGGGAGAGAGGGAAGGAGACGGAAGAGGCAGAGGAGAAAGAAAATGAGCGGAGGGAGAGGGGGAAGGAAGAGGGAGAAGGGGAAGGAAAGACAAAGGAACGGTGGAGTGGAAAGGAAGGGGAGAGAGAGGAAGAAGGGAGGGAGAAAGGAAATAGGGAACGGGAAGAGGAGGGGAGAGGGGAGTGGGTGAGGAAAGGGAGAGGGGAGGGGAAGGCACAGGAAAAGGGGAGGGAGGAAGAGGAGTGTGATAGGAGAGAGGAGAGGGAAGGAGGAGAGGGGAATGGAATGAAAGGAAAAGGAAGGGAAGGAGGAAGAGGGAAAGAAGGGAAGGGAAGGGAAGGAAGGCAGGAAGGAAGGGAAGGCAGAGAAACAGAATGATGGGTAGAAAAGCCCTGGAAACACCCCGCTTCCTGCTGGCTTCCCCATTGCCTTTGCTTGAGGGAAGCTTGCAGGGAGCACCAGAAATCCCCGTCACATCACCATAGCTGACGTGAAAACACGGCAGTGTTTTACGAACACAACCTGTGTGAAGAGCTCTTAATTTTGAATTGCCTTGTGGCTCCCACGTTTGGCATGCGCCCTTCGAGCTAAGAGACGCGAGGCCCCCTTGACCCCCTCAAAAAGTCTTTGCACTACGATGCATCGTTGACCCTAATGGGTGGTTACAAACAGACATACAGACAGGAGCCTGTCAGTAGTATGTGTAGATTTTGGTGTTTATTTCTAGTTCGGAATATTAAGCATGTGATTTGACAGATGGCAATATGCCTGCAGTTATGACCATTTGCAGCCTCTCGCTGTCATGGTTTGCAATGGTTTTCCCCCCCTGAAAACAGCCCCTACGTCCAGTTTGCAGCAAAACTGCGCCCGGAGTGAGCCATTAGTTTTCTTAATGACCACCATGGAAAGGTCATAAATTGGGTTGGGTACATAACAGCAGGAGAAGCTCCTCATGTCACCAACATACTTTCAACTTGAATTAGCCACTCGCTAACCCCAACCAAGGGACGCGGTGGCTCAGTGGCTAAGACGCTGTGCTTGTCGATCAGAAAGGTTGGCAGTTCGGTGGTTCGAATCCCTAGCGCTGCGTAATGGAGTGAGCTCCGTTCTTGTCACAGCTTCTGCCAACCTAGCAGTTCGAAAGCCCGTAAAAAAAAAATGCGAGTAGGAAAATAGGGATCCCTTTGGTGGGAAGGGAACGGCCTTCTATGCAACTTGGAAGGCGTTTAGTCATGCCGGCCACATGACCACGGAGACGTCTTCGGACAGCGCTGGCTCTTCGGCTTTGTAACGGAGGTGATTACCGCCCCGCTAGAGCCAGAAACGACTAGCACGGATGTGCGAGGGGAACCTTTATCTTTACCTAACTCCAACCAGCAAAGATCAAGCAGTGATTTAGTAACAAGCCATTTGGACAACAAAAGACAAACCAACATAAATGAGCTCCCTTCCTTTCTATCTTTGCTGCTTTCAAGGAGGAGTGATCCTGGGACACTGTGACCGTCATGAATACGAGTCAGTTCCCAGGCCCTGAATTTGGATCAACTGTCTTAGGGGATGTTGCAATGATTGCAAGTATGAAAAATGGCCGTAAGTCCTTTCTGTGCTGCTGTAAGTTCAGTCACTAAACAAACAGTCGTAAGTCAGAGACTACCTCTATTCAAGGCCCATAAATTTCTCTGAAGTTCTCTTTTATTAAAAGACAAAAATATTCTCTTTGTCCCAAAGGTTTTTTTTTAGGAGGCAACTGGACTTTCTGGTTTTTCTTTGAAGACGTTTCACTTCTCATTCAAGGAGCTTCTTCAGCTCTGACTGGATGGTGGGGAATGGAAGGATCGGTGCTCCTTGCAGACAAAGCTGGTCATTTGCATCCTTTTAGAGGGTCGTTGAAGCCACTCGGAGGCTTATCTGTGTCCTCAGGGTCACCTGAGTGGTGCAAGTGGCTGTGGAGCTGTTGAAAGGACCGTGTTGGGGTCTGGAGATAGATGGTGTCATCTCCTTCCCCCTCCGTTGGGAGAGGGCTGTTTGATCTTAACGTAGATGGCCTCTTGGACCCCTCTTTCAAACCAGCGGTCCTCTCTGTCCAAAATCTGGACTTGGCTGTCTTCCAAAGAGCCGCCTTTATCCTTCAAATGCAGACGGGTTGCTGAATCTTGTCCCGATGTGTTTGTTCTCCTATGTCATGCCACGCACTTGTGAAGTGGCTGTTTTGTTTTCCCAACGGACGGATCCGCACACGTCTGACTCCGTTGCACTGCATATACCGCGCTGCTCAGTGCACCAGGCAATCCATATGTGCTCCCTTCGATGCTCAGGCCTGCTCTATTTTGAACCACGGGTGTGGCATGGCGTGCAAAATGCAGCACCGAGGCACTGAGCAAGGTTTCCGTTTTCTGTGAACGCCAGAGTCAGGCGTGCAAATGTGCCAAACACAGATCTGGGAAGGGATTCAGCCATGGCGAAGCTATTTGAGCCAAAGATACATCACACGTCGGGTGATAAAACATCTTGAAACGGTTACAGGAGGAATCTGGTTTTAAATAAGCGTTGCAGTCAGTGGATTTCGGAGACGTGGGGCGAAGGGGAAAAGGAGAAAACCTGGGAACCGAATTTGCAATTACAAGGCAGTCCTTGACTTATCACCACGATGGAACCCAAAATTTCTTTTGCTAAGGAGACAGTCGTTAAGTGGAGTGGAGCTTCACCCCATTCGACAACTTTTCTTGCCGTGGTTGTTAATCTTTGCCGTCGTTAAGTGAGTAACATGGTTGTGAGGCGAATCTGGCTTCCCCGTTGGATCAGGAGGTCGCAAAAGCGGATCCCATGACCCCAGGACTCTGTGGCTGTCATAAGTAGGGACCAGTTGCCCAGCCTCTGAATTTTGATCACGTGATGGCAGGGATGCTGCAATGGTCATAAATGTGGAAAACGGTCATAAGTCACTTCTTTCAGTGCCTTTGTAACTTGACTGGTTACTAAACAAAAAACTCTAAGTCGAGGACTACAACAGTCTGCAATCATGTGATTTGACAGGTGCCAATATGCCTGCAGTTATGACCATTTGCAGCCTCTCGCTGTCACGGTTTGCAATGGTTTTTCCCCCCTGAAAACAGCACCTACGTCCAGTTTGCAGCAAAACTGCGCCTGGAGTGAGCCATTAGTTTTCTTAATGACCACCGTGGAAAGGTCATAAATTGGGTTGGGAACATAACAGGTTACAAACGTGGCAACATAGGATCATCATAGGCAGGATCCACTACGTGACAGGTAGGGAGACATTAAAGTTAAAAAAATTCAACTAAAATTAAAGGAGACAATGTGTTCTAGACCTCCCTTAGGCAGGAAAGTTAACTGGGTGCCTTTGACCCAATCACCAGGAGACAGGGAGTTCTAGTCCTGCTTTAGGCATGAAAGCCAACTGGGTGACTTTGGGCCAATCACCAGGAGACGGTGAGTTCTAGTGCCGCCTTAGGCACAAAAGCCAACTGGGTGACTTTGGGCCAATCACCAGGGAGACGGTGAGTTCTAGTCCCGTATTAGGCACAAAAGCCAACTGGGTGCCTTTGAGCCAATCACCAGGAGACGGTGAGGTCTAGTCCCGTAATTAGGCACAAAAGCCAACTGGGAGACTTTGGGCCAATCACCAGGAGACGGTGAGTTCTAGTCCCGTATTAGGCACAAAAGCCAACTAGGTGACTTTGGGCCAATTACCAGGAGACGGTAAGTTCTAGTCCCGTATTAGGCACAAAAGCCAACTGGGTTGGAAGAATTTAAACGGTTGGAAGAATAATGAATGGTATAATAGAATAGAATAGAATGGAAGGGAAGGAAGGGAAGGAAGGGAAGGGAAGGGAAGGAAGGGAAGGAAGGAAGGGAAGGGAATAGAATAGAATAGAATAGAATAGAATAGAATAGAATAGAATAGAATAGAATAGAATAGAATAGAATAGACGGAATGGGGTGGGATGGGATGGGATGGGATAGAATAGAATAGAATAGAATAGAATAGAATAGAATAGAATAGAATAGAATAGAATAGAATAGAATAGAATAGACGGAATGGGGTGGAATGGGGTGGGATGGGATGGGATAGGATAGGATAGAATAGAATAGAATAGAATAGAATAGAATAGAATAGAATAGAATAGAATAGAATATATGGAATGGAATAGAATAGAATAGAATAGAATAGAATAGAATAGAATAGAATAGAATAGAATAGAATAGAATAGAATAGAATAGAAGGTGGATTAGAATTAGAAGAGGATAGGATAGGATAGGATAGGATAGGATAGGATATAGGATAAGAATAAGAATAAAGAATAGAATAGAATAGAATAGAATAGAATAGAATAGAATAGAATAGAATAGAATAGAATAGAATAGAATAGAATAGAATAGAATTCTTTATTGGCCAAGTGTGATTGGACACCCAAGGAATTTGTCTTGGTGCAAAATGCTCTCAGTGTACATAAAAAGAAAAGATACATTCGTCAAGAGTCAAGAATCATAAGGTCCAACACTTAATGATAGTCATAGGGTACAATAAGCAATCAAATCATTCTAGGAAACAGTGAATATAAATTGTAAGGGTAAAAGAGACAAAGTTACAGTCACACATTCACAAGTGGGAGGGGATGAGTGACAAGGAGTGATGAGAAGATTAACAGTAATAGTAGTGTACACTTTGTAAATAGTTGGACAGTGTTGAGGGAATTGTTTAGTAGGGTGATGGCATTCTGGAAAATTGTGTCTAGTTATTCTGGTGTGTCTAGTTGTCCTGGTGTGCAGTGCTCTGTATAGCGTCGTTTTGAGGGAAGGAGTTGAAACAGTTTATGTCCGGGATGTGAGGGATCTGTAGATATTTCCACAGCCCTCTTTTTGACTCATGCAGGATACAAGTCCTCGATTGAAGGCAGGTGGGCAGCCATTGTTTTTTCTGCAGGCCTAATTACCCTCTGGAGTCTGTGTCTGTCCTGTTGGGTTGCAGGACCAAACCAGACAGTTCTAGAGGTCCAGAGGACAGACTCAACCACTCCTCTGTAGAACTGGATCAGCAGCTCCTGAACGAGAGGATCTTGAATATATTCAGATTATAAATGGCTGTAGCAAATAACCAAGTCAGTTTCAAAAGAAAGCAGTTTTTTCGCCATATTAGACTGCCAATTAAATGCAAGCTGGTTATAGGTAGTCCTCGGCTTCCAACTGTTTGCTTAGTGACCATTTGATGTTACAACAGCACTGGAAAAAAGTGACCATTTTACACACAACCATTGCAGCACCCCATTGGTCACATGATCAAAATTCAACTGACCAGGGGTGGGATGCAAATATTTTTACTACTGGTTCTGTGGGTGTGACTAGGTGGATTTTTGCTTTTTTGCAGCCACCCCCCTTGCGCTCGTTTTTTGCCTCCTGGGCCTCAGTAAGAGTAAGCAGTAACACAGCAAGAGGGATCCCAAAACAGCTGATCATCGGTAGGAAAAAAAATAAAAAATAAATACTGGTTTGGTCCAATCGGTAGCTGTTCTTTTGCTACCAGTTCAGCCAAACAGTAGCATTTTTTACTACCGGTTCGCCTGAACTGGGACAAACCAGTAGAATACCACCACTGCAACTGACTCATATTTATGACGGTTGCAGTGCGCTGTCATCACATAATCCTCTTTTTGGGGTTCTGACCAGCAAAGTTAATGGGGGAACCAGATTCACTTAACCCTTTTGTTAATTTAACAACTGAAGTGATTCGCTTCACAACCACAGGAAGAAAAGGGACAAAACTCACTTAACCAATGTCTCACTTAGCAACAGGAATGTTGGACTCAGTTGTGGTTTACCTAGGATTTCCCAAATTTAGAAAATTGTAGTTGGGTGGACTTCGACTCCCGGAATTCTTCTGCAAGAGGGCAAACCTGGGGAATTACGGGAGCGAAAGTCCACATGTCTAAAATTTCAACTGCAGACATTTTCAGCTTTGTTTTGACTTTCTTAACTTTGGCTGCCCGTCCTTAAGAAACTTTTTTTGTGTGTGTGGAGTTTCTGCTTTGTGGGTGTCACATTTTATTATGCAGGACTGGATTTTGTCTTGACTCAGAGGTCCAACCAAAACTTTATAAAAGTTTTTTTTTTTCCTCTCCTTTTTCAACACATAGGAAAATTGGAAACCCGTTAAGTCGAGACTGGGTGGGTCATTGCATCAGCAGGAAACCGCTTCTAAACAGCAGCAAATTTGCAAAGTTGTCTGTTAAGGTTCGTTGCACAGCCAGCCAGATGTTGAGACTGGATTTGGCCTTTAGGTCCACCTCTGGAGTCCTTCCCATGGACCTGGGAGGCCCAGATGGGGTTGTGTGATAGGGTTAAAAATCTTGCCACAGGATTTAAGCTATTCCAAGCCTTTTGCAATTGACTGGTGATGAAATGGTCAATGCCAGCAGTGCTCCATCCATCCAGATGTTGTTATTAAGGCTGGTTGCACAGGTAGCCAGGTGTTCAGACTGGATTTGGCCTTTTAGTCCACCTCTCGAGCCCTTGCCAAGGACGTGATGATAAGCAGATATGATTGTTTGATGGATTGTCACAGAGTGTTCCGAGTCAAACTGCCTTTTGCAATTGACCGACAGGAAATTTGTCAATGCAGATAGTGTTCAAGGGATACTCCCAATATTTTGGGATGGCATCCAAGGCTCTATCACCATTGATCCTACCTTTGCTTCCTTTTGTGACTTTCTCTAGTTCTTTCTCTTCTCTTCTGCTGTCTGTAGATACAGGTAGACTTCAACTTATGACTCCAACTGAGCCAACGTTTCTTTGTTAAGCGAGACCTTTGTTAAGCGAGTTTTGCCCCGTTTTATGACTTTTCTTGCCACAATTGTTAAGAGAATCACACGCTTGTTAAGTGAATCTGGCTTCCCTGTTGGCTTTGCTTATCAGACGGTCGCAAAAGGGGATCAACGATCACCAGGGAGTTCTAATCCCGCCTTAGAGATGAAAGCCAGATGGTGACTTGGGGGCCAGTCCTTCCCTCTTTCAATCCAACCCACCTCACAGGATTGTTGTTGTGAAGAAAATAGGACAAAAAAGGCTCTGTATAATATATGCTTGGGCCTTGAAGTCATAAAGGCAGCTTACAAATAAAATTAAAATAAATATGATTTGCATTATCATTTATTGCGTTATATATATAATGAGCACCTTAATTTTACGCACATGGTTGTGGGGATGCTGTCATGGCTGTGAGGATTGGTCATAAATCACCTTTTTTCAGTACCACGTTAACTTCAAAGGATGGTTATAAGTTGAGGACTTCTGTATACCGAAGAGCATGAATAACATTGCTGTATCTTAGGGTCAGGCAGGTCCAACCTTAGCAACCTGTGGACTTCAACTCCCAGAATTCAGTCTTAAGTTTGCCAAGGGTGCTTGCAACCATCATTTTGGCTTCTATTTCTCCTTTGATCTGTCGGCTTCAGGTATGAACCTTCTCAGGGGGCGGGGCGGGGGAATGGGAAATAAAATATTTTCTAGTTTGCTGCTAATGTCTTCCAGCTGGGAAGCCCTTTGGCACACCAAAAATGTTTTAAATCTGCCTTTGGGGGAGGGGAAGAGGGGGATTTTCTTTTCTTAATTTGACCATTTCTTCCCTCTCTTTTCCCCCAAGGGTGCGGCTTTTCAAACCAGGTGCTTTTGATTTGCAAAAGCTGCCAGTATCTCTCTCTCTCTCTCCCTCCCTCCCTCTCTGTCTCTGTCTCTCTCATGTATTTGTGTGTGCTTGTGTGCTTGTGTGTGTGCTTGGGTGCGTGTGTTTGTGATGGGCGTGCAATCTGGCCAAATGAAAAACATCTGGTTGGAGATGGCAGCCCGCGTGGTATTCGCTTTTGTAAACATTCTCATGAAAAACGCTTTCATTTTGGAGGTGGAGAAAAGGAAGGAGAAAGGGGAGGAAAATGGGTAGGGAGAGGTGAAAACGTTGGAGGAGGGTTCCCGCTAATCTTGCATGGGATGTTTAGGGAGCGGCAGTGAAGGATCCCTGGAGGAAATCCAGCGGATCCCCCAGGTGCAAATCTAAGCGGTGTCTGAGAAGCATCACGCACCTCGTCCAAGGTGACGAATGAACTGTGTATTGCCATACCTGGTAAGATATTACAAGTGGTCCTGGACTTACGACCGATTGCTTAGCGACCCCACCCAAAACCTACAGGTGGTCCTTGACTAACGACCACAAAAGAGCCCCAAAGGTCAGTTTTGCGACGTTTTATGGCCTTTTTTATGCCATGGTTGTTCAACAAAGGTCTGCAGTTGTTAAGTGAATCCAACAGCCGTTAAGCGAGTCTGGCTTCCCCCATGGACTCTGCTTGCTGGAAGCTGGCTAGGAAAGTCACAAATGGTGATCGACTCATGCAGAGACGCTAAGCGAGGTTTAACAGTTGTTAAGTTGCCTCCGGAAGTTGCAAATGCTCCGATACTGGAAGTTTTTAAGCAGAAATTGGATAAGCTTTTGTCTGAAGTGGTGTAGGTTTTCCTGCTTAAGCAGGGGGCTGGACTAGAACAGGGTTCGCCAAACTTTTGGACCTCAGGGACCACCAAACTCATAATTTTAAATCCCGGGGGCCACTAATACGAATTTTGACTGAGGGTGGCTTGCTGATGTTGGTGGGAGAGAGAGAGAGAGAGAGAGAGAGAGAGAAGAGAGAGAGAGAGAGAAGAGAGCGAGACAGGGGGAATCTGATCCAACCTCTCCCTCTCCTTCCCTCCCTCCTCCCTCCCCTCCTCTCTCTCTCTCTCTCTCACACACACACACACACACAAACACACAGAGGCAGAGGTGGGATTCAAATTTCTTAACAACCAGTTCTGTGGGCGTGGCCTAATTTGTGGGTGTGGCTTGGTGGTCATATGACTGGCTGGACATGGCTTGTATGTAAATATTATAAATATTTATATAAACATTATTTTTTATTATTAAAAAAGAGCAACTTTTACCCAAAATCAGGCAAAGCAGGCAGGCAGATTGAGTTGCTCACAGAATCATTCAGTGATCTATCTATCTGCCATCGGCTACCTGAGTCTGTCACATAAAATTTGCTTGCCGTGAGTCTGCACTGGATAATAGAAACTTCAGTCCTAAAGGAGGTTCGGCTGTGCTTAAAAGCAGAGCCGAAGATCTAAAGACTAGCTAAAAAGCAAGAAATGCAACAGTTTCCTGCTTCCTAGCTAATCTAAATCTCCCAGCACAGCAGAACAGATGATGGTCAGAAAAATAGGAATTTAGCAGATAAGTTTGCTGGATAAGGAGTGACTGGGCGGGGAGGGTTCCCATGGTCCATGTGGGCAGCACAGCCTTGTGTTCCCGTGTAGCCTGGATTAATTGCTTTGTGGGGGTGTTCTGGGGGTGAGATTTCTCTGCGACCCCAAAATTTTCTCATGGACCACCCGTTGTCCCACCGGTTGGCGACTGCTGGACTAGATGACCTCTGAGGCCCCTTCCAAATCTGTCATTCTATTCAAAGTTCCTTCAATAGCTTGAATATCTTGGATTCAATGCCAGTATTCTTGAATATCCTCATAAATGACTTGGACGAGGAAATACTCATCAAATTTGCAGATGACACTAAACTGGCAGGAATAGCCAACTCCCAGAAGACAAGCTCGGGATCCAAAAAAGATCTTGACAGACTTGAACAACGGGCCCAAACCAACAACATGACATTTAATGTGGAGAAAAGCAAGGTTTTAGACACCTGGGCAGGAAAAAACCACAGGTACAAGCGCAGATCAGGCGAAACCTGGCTCAAAAATCAGTCGTCGTGCGAGGAACCTTGGAGTCCTAGTGGACAATCACTTAAGCAAGCATCCCCCAAAGCTGACACAATCCTTGCTTGTACAAACAGAGGCATAGAATCAAAATCATG